>NW_011494744.1:593844-609359 GCF_000754665.1 Bison bison bison | reverse complement strand
TTAATATTTCCTTTTGAGACCTTTCTACCTGAAAATAATTAGAGACCCAGTCATGCAAACCTTCAGCCTGTCCCACATGGCACACTACTCCCAGGAGCATGGTGAAATGCTTAGAGAATCATTTCTCTAATGGGAGTGTCATGGGGATGGTATTGTTAGCATTTTGGACTAGGAAGTTCATCATTGTATGGGTCTGTCCATAGAGTCTAGAATATATTTAACCAGTAGAGCCTTCCAGTCATTCTGACAACTAAAAACCCTTTCCCACTTATTTCCAAATGTCCACGAAGTTTGTGGCATGTCCCAGTTGGGAACTGCCAGTTTCTTCCCTACCTCCAGGGGGGTGGGTGCTCCACCCAGCGTTGGGAGCTGTCTGCCCTTTGACAGGAGGGTCTTCCCTGACCTCAGCAAAGTACTCCTGCCTGAACATTCAGGACATTTTTCCTAACGCGTAAACCAGCATTTCTATTCCTTGATCCCATTCACTGCCACCACCTTTACCATCACCACCCATGTATTTTAGGCCTATTATTTTTCTCTTCTGTTCTTGCTGGAAACCATAAACCTTTCTAAAAAGCAAAAAACAAAATGAACATAGTCCTCTTTCCTGCATTTTCTTTTTTAATTATTTAAAAACATATTGTCCTTAAGCTAAGAATACTAACCTTTTTCAGCCTTACTTATAAATGTACATAACTGTAGATTTGTCAAGTAGTTATAGTTTTCAAAAAAATAATAGACTATTTTTTTTAGGACAGTTAAGTTTACAGAAAAATGAGCAGAGTACAGAGAGTTTCTGTATGCTCTGCCTGCATACATACAGTTCCCCCCTTAGTAACTTTTTGCATTAGTGTAGTATATTTGTTCGCGAAGAGTCAGAAACGACTGAGCGACTTCCCTTTCACTTTTCCCTTTCATGCATTGGAGAAGGAAATGGCAACCCACTCCAGTGTTCTTGCCTGGAGAATCTCAGGGATGGGAGCCTGGTGGGCTGCCGTCTATGGGGTCACACAGAGTCGGACACGACTGAAGCGACTTAGCAGCAGCAGCAGTATATTTGTTGAGCCAATATTGATATATTTGAAGTCCATAATTTACATTAATGTTCACTGTCTGTATTTTCTATGGGTTTTCACAGAAGTATAATGACATGTATTTGCCATTACAATAGTATACAGAATAAATAGTTCCACTGTCCTAAAGACCCGCTGTGCTCCGTCTTGTCATTCTCCTACTCTCCTCTGAACCCCTGGCAAATACTGATCTTTTTCCTGTCTCCATAGCTTTGTTTTTCCCAGAATGTCATATAGTTGGGATCATATAGTATGTATGTGGCCTTTTCAGACTAGCTCCTTTTTCTGGGCAATATGTGTTTAAGGTTTCTTGATGTCTTCTCGTGGTTTGACAGCTCATTTCTTTATATTGCTGAGTAATATTTTGTTATGTGTATGCTTGGCCATTCATCTATTGAAAGACATCTTGGTTGCTTCTAAGTTTTAGCAATTATGTAGAAAGCTGCTGTAAATATTTGGTATGTGGGTGTTTTTGTGGACATAAGTTTTCAACTCACTTGGGTAAACACCTAGGACTGGAGTTGCTGGATCCTATGGTGAGCCTATATTTAGCTCTGCAAGAAACTGACTCACTGTTCTCCATGGTGGTTAGAGTGAAAATGACCGCCCATACCAAAGTGGGTGCAAATGTGGAGCAACTAGGGCATTGCTGATGGGAGGGTAAAACAGTACAGCCAGCTCAGAAGAGAATTTGGCTGTTTCTTACAAACTAGAATGTACTATTACCGTATAATCCAGCAACTGTACTCCTTGGTATTTACCCAACTGAGCTGAAAACATATGTTCACACAGGCACCTGCACAGTTTACAGTTACACTTTTGAAGTACAGAAAAACTGTAATCTTAAGGTTACGTCTTCCATGCATGCTCAGTCATAGAAGTGGTTATTCTCAAAAACCAAAGTCTGAATTCAGCCTAAAGTCCCCGACCGAATTTACATGTTTGCATCTGATACTGAAGTTTATGGGCTTTTAGGATCATTGACCTAGCTCTCTTCATTTCTTTTATTTATTCACTAATTCATTTTTTTATCCCTTCAACTATGTGAAGCCAGGAAGAAGCACTGAGCTTGATGGCTTATTTAGACAGATTAGTGAAGAGTTACTACAGCTTAATAGTTCCACAACACCATTATCTCCAAAACGGGCTTTATGAAAGATGCTGGCTAGCCTGTCCATGTTCTGTTCGGTGGTTCTGTTTCAGATTTGTTGACCAGAAATGTCTCAGATTTGGGATTATTCATCAAGAGTAAACAGCAGCTGTCTGACAACCAGAGGCAGATATCTGATGCCATTGCTGCTGCCAGTATTGTGACAAATGGCACCGGGGTGGAGAGCACATCTCTGGGTGTGTTTGGAGTTGGTATCCTCCAGCTCAATGACTTCCTAGTGAATTGCCAAGGAGAACACTATACTTATGACGAAATCCTCAGCATTATCCAGGTTTGTATCTTTTTTGCATGCAAGCACATGTGTAAGGCTTCTAACTATTCTAATTATTTTCTGCTGAACATTTACTCTTTTTATACTTCTTTCCAATGCCTTTGAAGTCTGGGGGAGAAATAGGTTATTTTTTTTTTTAAATACCAAATATGTAAGTGTTCTTATTTAACATACAGTTAACATAGGTCCTAAACCTTTTTCTTTTGCTGTTGTTTAGTTGCTAAGTCATGTCCGACTCTTTTTCGATCCCATGGACTACATAGCCCACCAGGCTCCTCTGTCCATTGGTGCTTCCCTGGTGGCTCAGAGGTAAAGAATCTGCCTGCCAGTGCAGGAGACTCATCTTTGATCCCTGATTTGGGAAGATTCTCTGGAGAAGGAAATGGTAACCCACTCCAGTTTTCTTGCCTGGGAAATCCCACAGATAGAAGAGCCTGGCGGGCTACACTCCGTGGCGCTGCGATAGTCAGATAAAACTTAGTGACTAAACACCAAGTCTTCTCTTACCCAGTGGCTACTGTAAAGAATCAGTACATGATTGTTTTTTGTTGTTCCAGCACATGCAATGGAATTGGTAGTTAGGTCATCAGCTATTTTGATTGTCTAACAAATGTTTATCAGCTTCTACTCTGGGCCTGGAAATACAGTAGTTAAGAGGATCAAGTTCCAACCTTCATAGCAGTTTACATTCTAGTGGGTGAGACAAACTATAAATGAATAAATATATCATGTGATTTCAGGTAATAATGGGCTCTGATAAAAGACTGAGCAGAGTAAGGGAATGGAGGGCTGAGAGGAGTAAGCCAAGGCCCCTTGAGGGAGGTGACACTTGGGCTGAGCCCTGAATGATTAAGCTTTGTGAGGGTCTAAGGAGACAGCTTTCCAGACAGAGAGTAGCAAGCAGAAGCCAGCTTGGAGTTTGTGAGGAATAACAAAAGCCAGAGGGACCATAGCAGACTTGATTTCAGACAGGTGGGCAGGGGCCAAACCATCCAGGCATCTTAGGCCATGGTAAGGAGTCCATGTGAGATGGGATGCTATTGGAATTTTTGAGCAGGGGAAGAAGATGATTTAAGTTTCTAAGAGGTCACTCTGGCCCCACTGGAGTATAAACTGTGCTAGGGAAGGAATGAAGGCCAGAGAAACTGGGAAGGAAGCTGTCACTGTAACCCAGAGGAAGTGGTCATGGCCTCCTCTAGGGGATGAGAGAAGAGAGGGGGCCAGATGGTTCACTGTGGCTGCGCCACATGCAACAGAATTAATCTAGGCTTTTAGCCTCCCTTGTCAATTGATTAGGAATCAGTGGATTAGCTGGCCAGCGACTGGACTTGATCACTGGCGATGCTAAAAATGTAAGATTATGGTCACATTGAGTATGCACTAAGTTCTGATGGAGCGTGAACACTGTCCTGAGTGGATCTTCACGTTTCACCTCCCACCAGCTCTGTAGTAGCTGCTGTTCTGATCCCCATCTTTACCTGGATAAACTGATACTGTTTGTTTCCATATAAATCAGCTTTATTCTTTTCTCCTTCTCTTTTTTTCCCCTCTTAAATAAATATGCTTCCTATAATAAACTCACACATAATAAATGTTTTCTTTTGGACTGAAAAACTACATTTTACCACTCCATAACTAAATTAGTCCAAATATTTGGTTTAGATATTTCCTGATGAAAACAGAACAGTTTTAAAAAATGATGTGGTGGTTTTTTCCCCTTTAGTTTCCTTTACCTAAATAACACTCCTTTTGTATCCCTTGCAGAAGTTCGAGCCTAGTGTTAGTATGTGTCATCAAGGCCTAATGTCATTTGAAGGATTTGCAAGGTAACTTTTAAAATATTTTTGCCCATCATTTAAGCACGTATATTTTTCAAATAGACTCAGATACAGAGAACAAACTAGCTGTTACTAGTGGAGAGAGGGCTTGGGAGAAGGACAAGATAGGGGAAGGGGGCCTTCCCCAGTGGTCCAGGCGTTGAGACCACATTGCCAATTCAGGGGGCAGAGGTTCAATCCCTGCTGGGGGAATCTTAGTTCTGCCATGTGGTACAGCCAAAAAATAAAATAATTCTTTTTAAAAGATAGGGGAAGGGGACTAAAAGATACATATGATAAATACAAGGATTAATGTACAGCACAGGAAATATAGCCAATGTTTTATAATAGCTTTATGGAGTACAAGCTATAAAAATACTGAATCGCTATGTTGTATCCCTGAAACTGGGCTCCCCAGGTGGTGCTAGTGGTATGGAATCTGCCTACCAATGCAGGAGATGTAAGAGACGCGGCTTCAATCCCTGGGTCGGGAAGATCCCCTGGAGGAGGACCCACTCTAGTATTCTTGCCTGGAGAACCCCATGGACAGACAAGCCTGGCAGGCTACAGTCCATGGGGTCGCACAGAATTGGACACGACTGAAGCAACTTAGCATGCATACCTGAAACTAATATATTTTAAGTCAACTATACTTCAGAAAAGAGAGTATATAGTTTTCCTATACACGTCTGACAAAATTGTTTCCCCTAGGTTTCTAATGGATAAAGATAATTTTGCCTCGAAAAATGATGAGTCACAGGAGAACGTTAAAGAAATGCAGCTGCCCCTCTCCTACTATTACATTGAATCTTCACACAATACCTACCTCACGGGCCATCAGCTCAAAGGAGAATCCTCAGTAGAACTCTACAGCCAGGTACCGAGAATTTCACTGGGAATGTGGTTTTCATTAACCTTATTTACGTAACCCTCTGTCACAGAAAGTTGACCCCAGCCTCCTTTGATGAGTTTATATGCTGTTAATTGTGAAATGTGAGGAAACATGACGTGTGGGAAACTGGTGATATATACGGCTGTTTTCTGTCCTCTTTTTCTTTCCATTTCCCTCCCCCCATCTATACTTAACCTTTATTCTAGGCAAAAATAAATAAATAAATAAGTAGTAGTTTGAGACTCATAGCTTTTAGATCTTGGTTAGTCTGACCTACCCCTACTAAAATTAGATTTTCCCATGAGAAAACTATCTAATCGCTTGCCTAGATGCTAAATAAATCAATATATTGTAGTGGGAAAGCATAGTAGAAAATGCAACTGTCTATGAAGTTATTCCCAGAATATTGTTTGTTTTGTTTTGCAATTTGTTAGAAAATTAATTCATCATTATGACAACCAACTTACACACACACACACAAAAAATCTACAAAGTGTAGGCACTATCCTTACACACTTAAATTGATGGGAATGTCCTCAAAAACTCAGAAGGGTCTCTGGACTAGAAAAAGCACATCCTTTTCACCTAAACATCCAGCTGTCAATTATCTGTATGACTGGTGCTTCTGTTGTATTTTCTGCAACACCTTTGTCTATGCTGCCTATTTTCTGAACTCTCACAAGATGAGTTAAGTGTGGGAGGATCTAGCTAGGTCCTGTGTGTGTGTGTGTGTGTGTGTGTGTGTGTGTCCATGTCTGTGTGTTGGGGGAAGGGGTCCAAGTGTAAAAATTTTAACTGTATTTTATACATAAACACAGCACACTTGTGCTTGCTTTATTCTTCAGATTCGTCTAGATATTTCTCAAAGCATGGGTTAAACTTCTGTCCCAAAGCTTATCGGGTATGGAGTATGTCTTTTAAACTCTAAAATTTAAGGTGATTTTATTATGAAATGAAGATGTGTTCTTAGAGTCACGATTTTCAAAATAAGTGTCTGTCAAGGGACCTCAGCTGCTGACACAGAAGGTCAGCATTAGAGGGTCCCATGCCCTGCTCCTACTGCAGCTGAAGATTTGCTCTTGTATGTGCTTTCTATATTGGCCCTCTGTTTGCGCTGAGAATTCCAAGGTTAAAAGAAGTTTCAAATCTATTGTTCTAAGGGAAAGAAATGAAATGTGTGTGTGTGTGTGTGTGTGTGTGTGTATTCCAGGAAAATAAACAGGGACTGGTGTCCTAGCTTTAATTCCTACTATACTTACCTATTTGACATCAGGGAGGTTTTCTTTTTAAATTTTTTTTTTCAGGGACTTTTTCAGGGACATTTTCTTTTTAAACTCCTTAACATTACACCCCAAGCCTTTGAATAAAGCACAGAAACTCCTAAAATAGATTCACAGATGTGATTAAACCTTAAATGTGAGGCTCCCTTTTATTTCATTTCTTACCACTCTGCTGTCCCTCAACTCCTCCAATTACCTCCTAACATTCGTTACTTATGGGGTCATTGAGAAGTGAGAGAAAGCCCTGTTCTCACCTGGAATTTCCAGCCCTGGTTCTCCTCTTCTAGTGGTATGTGGAAACTTTAATGCAGACCTTTAACCTTTTCATGCTGAAAACCCATCTGGTCTGCTCCCGGTCGGTGAACGCTCTTCCCAGTGTGGCTCACTACAGAGAGCCTCACGTCCCAGCTGCCATGTTACACAACAGTTTCGGCCCAAAGCAGCACACCCCTAGATACTCTAATGCTGACAAATGCTGGGGGCTTTGGGATTCTTTACCACAGAATCAGTTGCCTGTGGGATGAGAGGTCGCCTAGGAAAACTGGGTTCTCAATGGTGGGCAATGGGAAGAATCTAGCAAGTGTCTCATATAAAAGCATTAAGGGGGATTCAACTATCTAAGTTATGTTGTAGCAACTGTAGTCGGAGAAGGCAGTGGCATCCCACTCCAGTACTCTTGCCTGGAGAATGCCGTGGACGGAGGAGCCTGGAAGGCTGCAGTCCATGGGGTCGCTGAGGGTCAGACACGACTGAGCAACTTCACTTTCACTTTTCACTTTCATGCATTGGAGAAGGAAATGGCAACCCACTCCAGTGTTCTTGCCTGGAGAATCCCAGGGACGGGGGAGCCTGGTGGGCTGCTGTCTATGGGGTCACACAGAGTCGGACACGACTGAAGTGACTTAGCAGCAGCAGCAGCAACTGTAGTGGCCACTAGCCCCCAGTTACTGGATTGCTGTTACATGGAAATAGGTATGTGGATTCTTAAATCAGAGAGTTGGCTCATTCACAGATACATATGCCTCTTAGCTTGGTTGACCCTTTTGAATATCACCATCTTTAAGATGTTCCACACATAGAGTCTATGGAAGAAGTTGATCCAAGCTAACATTACAGAGATGCCACCCAAACACATGGGTCAGGACCTCTGCTTCCAGCTTTAGATCCAGGAAAGCAAATAGGTATCATCTCATCTAATTCATTGGTCATGTTTCCTGGAGTTCTTTGCTGAGGTGGTCATGAGATAATGCATTAGAGCTTTGGGGGCAAGTGTGTTATGATTGATTACTGATGACTGCTATGGGTATGGAAAAGGGGAGCTTATGGATTTATTTGCCATCTCTGCTGTGGATGCTGTTCTAGGATTAGACAGCAAACAAATTCCTGATAACTCCTTGCTTCTACCCTTCTTACATGCTACATGTTCACAGCAAAGGTATGAGTTTGGGGCCTAAGTAGAGGAGCTTTGGGATTCCCAGGTGGCATATTGGTAAGGAACCTGTCTGCCAATACAGGAGACGTGAGACTCGGGTACAGTCCCTGGGTCAGGAAGATCATCCCCTGGAGGAGGGCTTGGCAACACTCCAGCATTCTTGCCTGGAGAATCCCGTAGACAGAGGAACCTGGCAGGCAACAGTCCACAGGGTCACAAAGAGTCAGACACGACTGAAGCAACTTAGCACCACACGCAGAGGAAGTTTTATCCTGATTAGATTCATATAAATATTTCAGTTCATTAAAGAATCAGTGTCCTCATTTCCTCATCAGCACCTGTGTCACCTCCTCTGACGTCTGCCCAGATAGAGCTCTAGCCTGGCTTTTTTGTTTCAGGATATACCATATGTAGGTCCCTTGGACCAAAGTTGATGGGAAAATGATCAAATGTTATTGCTATCAAATTTTACCTTCCACTAGTATTCAGCTCTGGTCAGCACTCTTTCCACCTTAATCTGTCCTATCCCTTCCCCACCTGTGATAAATTGTGGCCTTTGGCCAACATGCAATGTTTCTTTTCAATCTTAGGCCCTTCTGTTTTAGCCTGGAGCGTGAACACTGATATGTGGAAGCCTGTGCTGGGTTTAATTTGAGGCTTTATCTCCATTTGCTCATCTGGGGTGGATTCACTCATTGATCCCACAGGTCCTCCTGCAAGGCTGTAGGAGTGTAGAGTTGGACTGCTGGGACGGAGATGATGGAATGCCCATCATTTATCATGGACACACCCTGACAACCAAGATCCCCTTCAAGGTAATGCTTCATAACTTTCTTTAGATCAGATCACAGAGAGTCATTATCTTCATTCGTCATTTAAATAAGTGACTCTTCCAAATTATACCTTAGGTTGGGGGTTCTTATCCTGGGGCTTAAGACTTCTCCAAATTGTGGGGGTCTGCACATGCTCATTTTTCTGGGAGTTGATCTAAAACTCTCCTTAGATTCCCATTCAACCAAAGTTTAGTAACCATTACCTTAAATTAGTTATCATGTAATAATGTTATTGCAATTTTTGTATCATAAAATGATATATAAAAGGCAGGAGTTGTTCCTTGCTGTAAGAATTAAAGATCATTTTTCCTGGTGTTCTGCTGACAAAGGCCAACATCATGTGTCTGGGGAGGATGAAATAACGTTCTAAAGTAATGAGAAATGATTCCACCTCGGGAGATTGATCGCCCAGGAAGACTGGTCTCACTGTATTATGATGTCAGTTTCTAGGCAGTTTATTTGTTCATTGTTCAATTATAAACCTCAATCAGAGGGTCTTTGGCTGTGGCATCATTTTGTTTTTTCTGAACTCTAACTGGACTGAGAAGGAATATTACTATTTCTGTCTTACATATGAAGATAATGGCTAAAATATATTTTCTCTTCAACTCATTTTCCTATTCAGCCTTCTTTAAACGTTTGGTGCCTTGTGCTGAGGAAAAGAGGGATTGATAACTGTTTATGTACATACATAAATACAGGTGATATATGTCTTATTGCCCCAAGTAGATTTGATTGTAAACTCCTTGAAAGCAGGAAAATATCTTATGCATCATTATTTTTGATACTGTAACTAAAACAATGTATCTTACCTATAATATACTCATATATATATATTGATTTGTTAAATTGACAATACTGACAACTGTTCTTCATAGTATGTGAACAATACTTAATATGAATAGTTTAATGTCTTTATAGAAAATAACCTATTGTATTGATTAACTTGAAAATATATTTAAAAAGATAGAAACCACTTTGGCCAGAGTCTTCTGCATACACCAAGTTAGATGCTTTCTGTGGCTATTAGTACCTTGCTTCCTGACACCCTGGGCAGATATCTGAGCTCTGATGAGACTTTTCGGCCCTCACAGGAAGTGGTTGAAGCCATCGATCGCAGTGCCTTCATCAACTCTGACCTACCCATCATCATATCGATTGAGAACCACTGTTCATTGCCTCAGCAACGAAAAATGGCAGAAATTTTCAAGGTAAGGTATTAGCTAAGTGACAGGATGGTGGCTTGGTCTTTGTCTTGTTTGACTATTGTTGAGCTTAATTTGGGGCCACCGTGGACCACACCACAGCTGGGCCTCAGCTGTAAAACATGTATAGTTAGATCCCTGAGACCTGAGAAATGGGGATGCCCCTGTGAGCTTGGGGCTCTCTCTTGAGTGGTTCATCTTTTCAGCTAGTGATTGAAGCATTCTTCTGTGGTCTTCTGGCAATTTCTAGAAAGCCTTCAGAGGTAAAAGAAGACCAACTCTCCAACACTTTTGGAATCACAAATCAGGGGTGCCAGGATGTCATCTGTCAGTTATATATAGAAAAGCTGAAAATATTTAAGGGCAAAGAAGTCAAATCTTCTTGTGTCCCACCTTCAGATACAGAGATCCGTGTTGGCAAAGAGGTTAGACTGGCCACAACAATTGCTGTTAGCACCCAGCTGTTCCTTATGCAAAGAAACTATAATACAAACAGATTTAAAGGCAGATACTCCAGTATACTTCCCCCTTCCTCCACTGGTAGAGGCATTTATGGGAATATGGCTCTCAGTGGTAGGGAGGGGCATGGAGAGAAGAAAATGTTCCCAAATACAAAACTAATGCCAACAAAACTAATTAGCCTTTCATATTGCCTTTTCTTTGGCATCATTTAGAATGATGGTCTCTAAACTTTTTTTTAAAATAATGTTATTTATTTATTTTGTGTGCCAGGTTTTCTCCAGTCACAGCGAGTGGGGTCTATTCTCCAGTTGCAGTGCATGGGCTTCTCATTGTGGTGGCTTTGCTTTTTGCAGAACACAGGCTCTACGGCGCAAGGGCATCAGTAGGTTAGGCCTGTGGGCTCAATAGTTTTGGCTCCTGGGCTCTAGAGTGTGACTCAGTAACTGTGGCACATGGGCTTAGTTTCTCTGAGGCATGTGGGGTCTTCCAAACCCAGGAAGCAAACTCACGGCTACATTGCAGGTGGATTCTTTACCACTGAGCCATCAGAGAAGCCCTCTAAACTTTTTTGATTGCATACTTCTATCAGTAAAACACAACATGTATTCCTATTGTGTATATTGACTTATTCATAAATTATATACATATCCTACTTATTAACATAACATAACAGGGACTTCCCTGGTGGCTCAGACGGTAAAACATCTGTCTACAATGTGGGAGACTCGGGTTCAATCCCTGGGTTGGAAAGATCCCCTGGAGAAGGAAATGGCAATCCACTCCAGTACTATTGCCTGGAAAATCCCATGGACAGAGGAGCCTGGTAGGCTACAGTCCATGGGGTTGCAAAGAGTAGGATACAACTAAGCGACTTCACTTCACTTTACTTATTAACATATTTCATATATTAATTAAAACATGCAAAAATAAAATATAAAAGAGGGTAACAGAAAGGATGAAAGTAAAGAATAGCATTTTAATGCTATTATTTATTTATGATACAAAAACCTTTTGCTATCATAAAAAAATTAGGACTATTTATTTATTATCTAAATTTTTAGTGGGAACAATGTGATTGAATACACCTCATTATTTTTGAACTTTTGTGATTGCTGACTTGCATGTCTGGTTTTAAGCTTAGTTTATTATTTCAGTATTTGTCTTTAATAGCTATTAGATCAGATCAGATCAGTCGCTCAGTCGTGTCCGACTCTTTGTGACCCCATGAATCACAGCATGCCAGGCCTCCCTGTCCATCACCAACTCCCAGAGTTCCCTGAGACTCACGTCCATCGAGTCAGTGATGCCATCCAGCCATCTCATCCTCTGTCGTCCCCTTCTCTTGCACCCGATCCCTCCCAGCATAGTAGCTGATGAAGATGCCTTACAAAGATACCTGTACACAGATGGAAAAGGGTCATCATTAACTGCACTTGTTAAATCACGGTACTCATTTCTCAATTCCATTAATGAGGCAAAGGTTCTTGTTGGAATTTGGCTAGAGAGTTTGTATGTAAAGGTCTTGCCTTTATATACTTTTATATTTTGGGGCTTCCCTGGTGGCTCAGATAGTAAAGAATCTGCCTGCAATGCAGGAGATGAGAGTTCAATCCCTGGGTCAGGAAGATCCCCTGGAGAAGGGAATTGTGACCCACTCCAATATTCTTTCCTGGAGAAGTCCATGGACAGAGGAGCCTGGCAGGCTACAGTCCATGGGGTTGCAAAAAGTCAGACACAACTGAGCAACTAACACTTTCACTTTTATATTTTTAACAGATGAGTTCAAAGTCCACTAAAATCCTTCCTTTAGAAGATTTTGTAACGATTAGAAAATCTGTTTCCAAGTTTTCTGACTGTGCATACATGAGTGTTTATGTTAAAATACATTGTTTCCTACAACAAAATCACATCACAATAGAAATATCTTTAGACAGCTGTCTTTACTCTTTCCAGAACACAAATTTTATCTAAAAAGCAACTGCTTTCTCAATCAATGTTAAAATGTTACACTTACCATATAGGAACAGACTAATAGTGATTTTATAATCTTCATCATTTGGTAACAAAGTGCAGCACAGAAAAAGTCAGAAATTTTAGGATACTTTTTTTTTTAAAGAAAATTGCATAACTTAGAATACTCCTTTTACTAAGTGGGCTTCACTGGTGGCTCAGACGGTAAAGAGTCTGCCTGGAGACCCAGGTTTGATCCCTGGGTCAGGAATATCCCCTGGAGAAGGAAATGACAACCCACTCCAGTATCCTTGCCTGGAAAATTCCATGGACGGAGCCTGGCCGGCTAC
This sequence comes from Bison bison bison, assembly GCF_000754665.1. Taxonomy (NCBI): domain Eukaryota; kingdom Metazoa; phylum Chordata; class Mammalia; order Artiodactyla; family Bovidae; genus Bison; species Bison bison. The sequence goes on along the minus strand of NW_011494744.1, from coordinate 596,623 downwards.
AGTCCATGGGGTCACAAAGAGTCAGACCCGACTGAGCGACTTCACTTTCTTTGACTAAGTGCATTTTCCTCATATAAAGTGTGAGCTTCTGTATGTTGTAAAGGATTTTCATAATCACTTTTCATCTAGTTACAAAATATTTTAAAGAAAAATCTTTTTGCGAAATTAACCACAGTGGTCACCATGGCACCCAAACTGTGATCATCTCAGTAAGCTGGTACCAAACAAAGATGTGAGGGACATACCTTTGGTCCCTCTGCGTCAGTGGAGAGCCCTCACCAGTCCTGCAGGCACCTTTATAAACAGCCCCTGACATGGACTGAAGGCCCCATTTTCAGTCTGTACGTTAAGCACTAACAATCTTCCATTTTTGTTCTGTTTTCATTAAAAAAAAAAAAAAAAAGACAACTAGAAATAGAAACTGCCATATTTTCTACCCTCACCCCAGGGGGTCATCCTGTGCCTTCCCCTACACCCACCTCCTTGGGGGACACAAATGTCCCTTTGGAGACCAGTGCTCAGGAAACCTTTGTGAGAATGGCGTCTGCAGCTCTTTATACCAAATGGTGACAATTTCTCCCTGTTATTTTTCGTTTTGTCCCAACTTCGCACCTTCTTCAAGGTTTATCTCCTGTGCCCACTTCTGGAACAGTCCATATTCTACAGACCACGTCCTCTGACTGAATCTCTTTTTCTTCTTTTGTACATCAGACCCCAGAGTATCTTCCTAAACAGTTAGAGCTGCCCTCTGGAGAGTGGCCTCAAGCCCTCTTCGTGGTTTCTAACTACCTCCCTTCTTTCTGCTAAGAAGCTATGCAGAGGGTGGGGACACACGGATACAACTTCTTTCCTAGCTCCTCTTCCTGGGATTTTTAGAAGAATCCCACTGGGCTGAAATATCTAGCCAAGTGACTCAAGTATAGACAAAAGTCACTGATGATGTGCTTTCCTTTATTGTTTCAGACTGTGTTTGGAGAAAAACTGGTGGCTAAATTCTTATTTGAGAGTGATTTCTCAGATGATCCTATGCTCCCCTCACCTGACCAACTCAGAAGGAAAGTGCTTCTCAAAAATAAGAAGTTAAAAGCCCATCAGACACCAGTGGATATCTTAAAGCAAAAGGTACGCTCTTGTTAAAGAGATTACAGGGATGCTTCGTGCCCAGAACAAAGAAATTGATGTCATTCTAAACTTTCAGCCAGGTAACCGGTTTTTGGAGATTCCCTTTCCTTGAATGATATATTTGAGTTTTGGCTTTTGTTTTAATAGACTGATAAATACTCTCTTCCCACTCACATAAAATTTTATTTTGAAAAATTGATATAGAATGCACCTCATTATTTAATTTCTTTTGGGCAGAATAATGTATGACCTTTATCTCTGGATCTGGGCTTCACAATTCTCAACCCCTCAGTGGTCACTGGAGTCCCCTTTAGAAAGAGTCCCTGCCCCTGTGGAGCTCTTGAACATGGGGCTGTGACCCCTGAGGTCAGTAGTGGACCCCCAGTGGCAGCAGCTCTGTGGTCCTAGCCCTGTGGAAGCTGGCACAGTGCATCACTGTGGTATGTGGGCCCCAAGGCACTTCTGTATCGGCCTCACTCATGCCATCTATACTCAGAGCACCCCAAACTTGCCTGCATAGCAGGCCCTCCGCCCAAGGATCTGTGAAAAATTTCAGGTCCAGGACTGGTGAGTCCATATGCCAGGCTGGACGTACTCATTGCACAAAATGACAGCTGCCAAAACTATTTGCCCTATTTAGGAGGGCACTTTTGGCCCTGAAACACCACTTTTGAAACTTACCACAGCCAAGAGTTGCTGCATAAACCTCCTGCAGCCCCCAACAGGAGGAGAATAGTATTTATTTTGTATAAATATATAATAGACAACATAAATTATATACAAATATAACATACAAAAACCATACTTGTCAAATAAATCAGCCCAGTCAGACTTACATTTGATCCAAAAAGGTCTGGCTTTATTTTTTTATTCACATAAACATTATATTATCATCCCTCTGATGCACATCTCACTTCTGAATTTTAATTCCAAGGTAGATGGATAAACAGACAGAGGAAAAGAAGGGAAGAGGAAAAGATAGGTAGATAGACAGATGATAGATAGATAGATACAGATAGATGATAGACAAGACATAAAACCTTGAATGTGTTTACTGCCTGGATGAAATAAGACGCCCCCTTCTTTCATTTCTTAAGACTCTCTCAGGAGCTCTGCATCCTCAAATGTTCTTTTTACTGCCTGGAATGGTTTTTCACCTCATCTCCTGTATCACTGCAAGATTGTTGCTTGGTCAGTGGGAGTTCTGCTTGTTTTTTGTAAAGCGAGAAGAACAATCATGAAGAGTAAGTGGGAAGGGAAAATTAGCCAACCACAAGCGTGTTCTCAGGAAGGCCTGTTTTTAGGTAGATATATTCCTAAGTATTTTATTCTTTCCGTTGCAATGGTGAATGGAATTGTTTCCTTAATTTCTCTTTCAGTTTTCTCATTATTAGTGTATAGGAATGCAAGGGATTTCTGTGTGTTGATTTTATATCCTGCAACTTTACTATAATCATTGATTAGTTCTAGTAATTTTCTGGTGGAGTCTTTAGGGTTTTCTATGTAGAGGATCATGTCATCTGCAAACAGTGAGAGTTTTACTTCTTCTTTTCCAATTTGGATTCCTTTTATTTCCTTTTCTGCTCTGATTGCTGTGGCCAAAACTTCCAAAACTATGTTGAATAGTAATGGTGAAAGTGGGCACCCTTGTCTTGTT
>NW_011494744.1:575297-593744 GCF_000754665.1 Bison bison bison | reverse complement strand
TTCAATTTTTCACCATTGAGGATAATGTTTGCTGTGGGTTTGTCATATATAGCTTTTATTATGTTGAGGTATGTTCCTTCTATTCCTGCTTTCTGGAGAGTTCTTATAAAAGAGTACCCAAACATGTTGAAATTGGTTTCTTTTAAAGATCCAAACCTGCGTGTTCCTAGAAGTCTTCATGTGCCCTGGAGGCACACATTGCCCAATTTGACCCTCATGCACAGCTCTGGGCCAAGAGTTGCAAAAGCAGCCACCTTCAGGGGCCAACCAGGAAACATAAACATAAGAGCCAGCTGGATATATAACAGTTGGGAAGTGGCGAGGAGGGCAAGGGAGTGCACATGGCTTCATGAATGAGCAACCCTAATTAAAAATTCTTAAAACATTGCATCAGCCAAACAAGTCTGGTCTGGAGGTGAAGTCAGCGCTAAGTGCCACCAGTTTGAGACCTCTGCTAGGTCTGCCTTTGTCCAGATCTGCACTCCCCAAAGCTGCTGCATTTACTTGGGTTCCAGAAGCCATGAGACCTATACTGCTGCTGCTGCTAAGTCGCTTCAGTCGTGTCCGACTCTGTGCGACCCCATAGACGGCAGCCCACCAGGCTCCCCCGTCCCTGGGATTCTCCAGGCAAGAACACTGGAGTGGGTTGCCATTTCCTTCTCCAGTGCATGAAAGTGAAAAGGGAAAGTGAAGTCACTCAGTCATGTCTGACTCCTAGCGACCCCATGGACTGCAGCCTACCAGGCTCCTCCATCCATGGGATTTTCCAGGCAAGAGTACTGGAGTGGGGTGCCATTGCCTTCTCCTGAGACCTATACAGATGGGCTTTATTTTGAAGCTGTTTGACTAAAATGTTAGCATGTGTATGCCTATGCCCGGCCCTCCTCAAATTCTGCAGCAGAAACTGACTCCCCAACATAAAAGGCACTTTTTCTTTGGCAGCGCTGTTCCTCCACTCTGCTTTCTTTATCCAGAAACTGCTGCCCACATCTCAGTGCCAAGCAGATGCAGCTGCCCTCTGCTCTATGGTCTTCAAGACGTAGTTGGATGTTCTTGTAGCTGCTGCCTTTCCTGTTCTTTGCACATTTGCAGTGACTTATACAGTGTCCATTCCACTAATGAATAGATTGTGTTGTTGCAAAAGTCTTCTGTATGTGGAGCCCGAATCTTCCTTCCTGTTCCTCCTACTCTTTGGCACAACTTTCCTCTGCAGCTGCACAGACTAATTGCACATCCTAAAAGCCAGCATGTGTCTTCTCACCAGCTTTTCTCTTCTCCAAGCTAAACGTTCCTGTTGTGTCAACAGTGCCTCACAGGATATGACTCTTCCATTAAGACTATTTTGATATTCTTACATTTGTGGATATGCTTGAATTTGTCCATCTTAAAACATGATTTCCAGAACTAAGTCCATGCTCAGGGTCTGTCAACTCATGAACAGTATAAGCATCACATCTCTTAATCTGAACTTTATACTTCAGTTAATACAACCTCAGACTGTTCTCGCTATTTAAATTCTTTAACACCTATCAGGCCCATGTTGAGTTTGTGGAAAACAAACAGTTCAGTTGTTTTCATAGGACTAAACTTATGTCTAGTCTCCCCATATTTCCAGGTTTACAATTAATGTTAACCTTCCGCATAGCAGGAGCCTCACATTTATCACTATTAAATTTGCTCTTCTTGGTTTGAGTACGTTATTACAGCATATAAGGTTCCCTGTGGGTTTTAACATTAGTCATCCAATGTATTTATTAGCAGTTTTCCAAACTGTGCCTTCACCCAGATTGCCCTTGAGCCAGATGGCCCAGTGGAGAGCCCTGTGGCCCTTCTTGCAGGACCTCCCTGGAGTTTAGGTGATTATCCCTCCTATCTGGTTCTCTGTTCTCTGAAACCCACATTTCTGCAGAATCTGGTTCAACCTCTTTCTTTATAGAATAGAAATTGAGGTCTAGCCATCTATGGGACTTTCTCCAAGCCTCCCAGCTCGAAGTGGCAGAGGCAGGATTCTGATTCAGGTCTTTAGGAAAGACCTTGTCAAAGGCAGTCCAGAAGTCAGGATACACTGATAAGAACCACTGGGGCAGGGACTTCCCTGGTGGTCTAGTTGCTAAGACTCTGCACTCCCAGTGTGGGAGGACTGAGTAGTTTGATCTCTGGTAAGGGAACTAGATCCCATATGCCACAAGTAAAGATGCTGCATGCTGCAGCTAAGACCCAACGCAGTCAAATAAAGAAAGAAAGCATCACTGGGGCACTTTCAAAGACACAGAGGCTTGGGTCCCAAATCTGCCTAACTAAATCAGAATTGCCATAAGGAAGTCCTGGTAGTCTGTTTACTTAAAAATAATTTTTACCATCCTGAAAGTTGGAAAATGCTGCTAATCTGTTATTTCCCGCAAAGTGAGTTACCTTACCCAAAAGGTCTAAACAGGTTACTGTATGGGAGATTCGTTCTTAGTAAACTTGTTCTACTTCTTTCTAGTCGCCTCTTTATTTTCTGTGTTCTCACAACCAAATAATCCATTCTGAGACTTTGTCAGGTATCACCTTGACATTTCCTACCATTTGACTTCCACAACTTACTTCTTCCTCCTTTTGGAAAAAATGGGACAATGTAATCCCATTATCACTGTTTTAAGCACAGTTCCAGACCCCCGTGATTTTCCAGGGAGTTCCCTGGTGGCTCAGATGGAAAAGAACCTGCCTGCAATGCAGGAGACCCAGGTTCAGTCCCTGGGTTGGGAAGATGCCCTGGAGAAGGGAATGGCTACCCATTCCAGTATTCTTGCCTGGAGAATTCCATGGACAGAGGAGCCTGGCAAGCTACAGTCCATGGGGTTGCAAAGAGCTGGGCATGACTGAGTGACTAACATGTTGACAGTCATATTGTCAAGGCCTTTCAGTTGCCTGACAGGCTGTGGGTCCAGACCTGGTGATCTGAGTTCACATGGGGCTAAGTGATGCATGCCTAGAGCTCCAGTGTGCTCAGAACCATTCCTAACTTAGAGCATCTGAGTGCTTTCTATTCAAAGAACTCACCCTCAGCAAGGATAGACTGACTCACAGCTGGATTTCTGAACCCTTGGTCTGAACTCCAACCTGCTAGATTCAGACAGTTCACTCTCAGTGCCTGGTGCTGTGCTGGGGGCTGGAGGAACCAAGCCAGTGAGACATGGCTCCTGCCTGGGCCCGTCTGAGCCAGAGTCTTCACCTGATCCCTACCTCTGACTCTCTGACCTATAACTGAATTGCTTTTATCAAGGGCTGAGATCCTGTTCTTCTGTCCTAAAATGAGTAGGATATTGCAAAAAATAAGGAAGTCAGCTCTTGACTGTCATTGGCCCACCCATCCCATACTTCCTGCACTGGGGGAAGTACCTGCAAGTTGATGGGACCTTGACACTCCACTTTCTGATACCTGGCGGCGAAACTTTGAATGGCAGCTCTCCCTTCCTGGTTCTCCCAACTTTCTGCCCGGGGCGGGGGTGGGGGGGGTGGGCGCTTCCCAGCTCTTGGCATTGCCAGTCATGATACTTGGCTCCACCCTGCATGTTTACTGTTTGGAGGCTATTTGCTTATTCAGGACAGATAGACTTGCTTCTGTGGCTCACTTGTGCCTGGAGCATATTTCCCAAAGTTTGAAAGAACACTAATCCTATGAGACACTCTGGAAAAAAAAAAAGATTCCCAGTTAAATAAGCGTGGGAAATACTGCACTGGAGATCTTTGAAGAACCGTGATGCCCTTTAGCATATTTAATGAAGGCTCTGAGAAACTCCGTAGTAGGAATGTGTTTTAGTTTCTGTAAGATGTTGTTTTTAAACGTCCATTGTGTTGTGTGGTTACTGTAATTGTCATTTTTTTTATATAACAGCTGTAAGTGTTCCATAAAAATTTTGAGCTTAGGCCATGTTCAGTTATCTGGAGTGGACTGCATTGTAAAAGATTTATCTGTATATCGACATAGCCTAAATCCTATCTTCCTTATGTATACATTTTATTATAAATACAATATAATCACATTTCAGGAAGCTTAAGGAAGAATTATTGTAAAATACACTTAATTCCGAAGCCAAACACAACCTGTATCACAGGGATTCTCAACCTTAACAGTATCTATTGATAGAATTCAGGAGGCCCATGAAGTTAGGTGAAAAATTCATTTTTTTCTTTTTTGGCCACACCACGCAGCTTGCAGGATCTTATTAATAGTTCCCCAACCAGGGATCGAACCCATGCTCCTTGCAGTAGAAGCACAGAGTCCTAATCACTTGGGCCTCCAGAGAATTCCTGAAAAAAACAAAAATTACATCTTAATTTTCACTAACCTGTAGCTAAAATTTAGCCTTTCCTCTGATTATAAATATAAGAAACACACTAGAATAAACTTGACAAAGTATGTCTTTGTCAGCAATAGAAATCACAGGTTTTCCATGTTAAATCAGAGTTGCTGCCATTATCTCCAAGAATTATTTATGCTCATCACTATTTCACAAGCATTACATGACCTACCATTATATATTTTTCACTGTGTTATAAAGAAGCATATATTCCTATAGCACTGATTTGTCTTTTTAACATTTGATAACTATAGTCAACATTCCTTTTTTCCTTTGTAATCTTATATATTTTATTCTATGCATTTAAAATATTCTGAGAAGGGATCTTATCTCACCAGACTGCCCAAGGGATCTGTGCCCTGCTGTATTAACATTTAAAATCTAGCCTTTTATGCATGACATTTTATATAATTATAATCATTATATAGAGACATAAAGGTATTCAGTCAGTTCAGTTCAGTCGCTCAGTCGTGTCCAACTCTTCGAGATCCCATGAATCACAGCACGCCAGGCCTCCCTGTCCATCACCAACTCACAGAGTTCACTCAGACTCACGTCCATCGAGTCAGTGATGCCATCCAGCTATCTCATCCTCTGTCGTCCCCTTCTCCTCCTGCCCCCAATCCCTCCCAGCATCAGAGTCTTTTCCAATGAGTCAACTCATCGCATGAGGTGGCCAAAGTACTGGAGTTTCAGCTTTAGCATCATTCCTTCCAAAGAAATCCCAGGGCTGATCTCCTTCACAATGGACTGGTTGGATCTCCTTGCAGTCCAAGGGACTCCCAAGAGTCTTCTCCAACACCACAGTTCAAAAGCATCAATTCTTCGGCACTCAGCCTTCTTCACAGCCCAACTCTCACATCCACACATGACCACAGGAAAACCATAGCCTTGACTAGACGGGCCTTTTTTGGCAATGTAATGTCTCTGCTTTTGAATATGCTATCTAGGTTGGTCATAACTTTCCTTCCAAGGAGTAAGCATCTTTTAATTTCATGGCTGCGGTCACCATCCACAGTGATTTTGGAGCCCAAAAAATAAAGTCTGACACTGTTTCCTCTGTTTCCCCATCCATTTCCCATGAAGTGATGGGACCGGATGCCATGATCTTCATTTTCTGAATGTTGAGCTTTAAGCCAACTTTTTCACTCTCCTCTTTCACTTTTAGTTCCTCTATTGTTGAACTTTTAGACTGTTTCCTGTTTTTAATTCACGCAAATAACTTTGTCTGTACTTTGGACTATTTCCTTATGCTAGGCTCCCAGATTTATATTTATTCTTATATCCTGCATTATTCCCTCACAGTAATTCTACTCAAATGTAGAGGCACATGACCTTCCTGTGTGCTAACACATCAAGTTTCCAGAAGCTTCTAAGCCTATTTTGTTAATCTGACTGATGGTTCAGATAAAAACTTTTTTGAAACGTTGATAAAACTTTGTTGAAAAAACTTTATATTGTTCAAGGAATTTTATTTAAATCAACTATTCTTTTTTCCCATCCATAGGAATTCTAACATTTCTCTCAATGTCAAAGACCTTTAGATAGTATCTTAAGAAGCGGGGAGCAGATTTTTAGCAGAGATTTTCTTTTTCAAAATGGGTGGGCTAACTTACTTCCTCATCATTCAGGATTGATGGTTCTCTGAAGCACCCAGGTTTCTCCTGGGAAGGAGGAAAGTAGTCCTAGGGGACCTGGATTCCAATTCCTTGTGATAGTTTTCTAAAAGTTCCTGGATTCCAATTCCTTGTGATAGTTTTCTAAAAGTTCCTGGATTCCTCCTGCAAAGATGTTAACATTTGCCTAAGTATTGATGTTGTATTTTAAGTGAATGTAGAGTTTGGGGTTTTTTTTTCCCCCCAGATAATCGAAATAGGTTAAGCCACCTTTATGACTATGTAAGCATTGGGTAGTCCTTTTGAAAACCATTAATGAAAGTTTAGTAGCTGGGTATCTGCAGTCTTTAATTATTGATATCTTACAGGCTCATCAGCTAGCATCCATGCAAGCTCAGGCTTATAATGGTAGCAATGCCAGCTCCCCACCTGCTAATAATGAGGAAGAAGAAGATGAAGAGGATGAATATGATTATGATTATGAATCCCTCTCTGATGGTAAGAGAGCCAACACAACGCTGTACTCAGGGAAGCACACTTGGATGGTTTTTCTACTGGGTTTTTTGGTGTCTTTTTTTTTTTTCCCCCAAAATAAGTCTGGCACTCCATAGACAAACAATACAGATTGTTGTAATATTACCTAAGAGTTTCTGGAATCCTGTCACTTAGCAAGGAGGACCAAGCAAGGAAACGGATTCTTGTCAGCCACCAGAGCCATTACGAAAGGAAAGAAGAGGATGTGGAAAGCAGCACCGGAGTTGTTCCTAAATTGGTTTCCAGAGAAGGAGGTAGAATTACAGCAGAGAGACCACATTCTTAGAAAGAAAGTGAAGTCGTTCAGTTGTGTCCAACTCTTTTCGACCCCGTGGACTGTAGTCTATCAGGCTCCTCCGTCCATAGGATTTTCGGAGACTGTGGTTAAATCTTTTCTATCTCCTGAATCACCTGCAGGGGGTAGCATCGAGTTCCCATGCTTCTGTCCATTGCTTTCACTCTTGCTTTAAGAGCAGGGAAAAAAATGAAACATCATTCCCCTTCTGCACCCGCCCCCCTACCCTGGTTCTCACGTTACTTAGCCAACCAGACATTTCTTTCTGGCCCCACCAAAAAGATAAAACAACGCGGGTGAGGACTACTGGTGCGCTACAAAAAAGTCACAGGAATGACATTACCCACCCCTGTTTTACAGGTGAAGGGGGCTTCTTACAAGAGAGTTAGGTTTCAGGTGTATTTCATCTGCGCTAAATTCATATCTCTGCTAGAGATTATAAAATGCTTCCTCAGGTACTACTGCTAATGATGGATTGTTTTAATTTTGGCAACATCTGAAAGACAAATATGGAGTCATGAAAAAAAATGCCAAAGTTCCTGTTTACTTAAACATTTAAATGTAGACTATATTACTTCTCATTGTGTTGTTAATGTGTAGATATACCCAGACCAGCAACCATTTACCACTTGCATTAAGACTGCAGCCAAGGGACGTCCATGGAAGTCCAGTAGCTGGAACTTTGTCTTCATTGCAGGGCATGCAGGTTCCATCCCTGGTCAGGAAGCTGGGATCCCACATGCGTCGAGGCCAAAAAGCCAAGACATGGAACGGAGGCAGTGCTGTATCAAATTTACTAAAGACTTTGAAAATGCCCTACATCAAAAAAATCTTAAAAAATGACAGCCAAGCCTCCTCCAAATATCCGCTTCTCATGCAGCATGATTGTCTAGTCATGTTTCATTAGCCTCCATCATGGTCAGCAGCTACAGTCTAATCTGTTTCTGCCCCCAAATATAATTCTAGTCTCTGTCCATTTAATAATTGTCCTTAGTAGTAGTTGATTGCTTCATGTGCTCACTCAGTCGTGTCGGGCTCTTTCTGATCCCAAGAACTGTAGCCAGCCAGGCTCCTCTGTCCATGGTGATTCTCCAGGCAAGAATACTAGAGTGGGTTACCATGCCCTCCTCCAGGGGATCTTCCCAACCCAGGGATCGAACCGAGGTCTTTGGGTGGATTCTTTACCGTCTGAACCACCAGTGAAGCCCGAGAATACTGGAGTGGGTAGCCTTTCCCTTCTCCTGGGGAACTTCCTGACCCAGGAGTTGAACTGGGGTCTCCTGCATTGCAGGCAGATTTTTACCAGCTGAGCTACCTGGGAAGCCCTGACTGCTTCATACCATCAGCTAAAAACTGACCTGAAACCCTGTCAGTTAACACAAGGGGCATATTCTCTAAATTGGGAGACTGAAAGAGGGTGATAACAAGAAGGAGTCAAGATCATTTCTTATATCCTATTCCTCAAAAGCTGTGGGAAGATCCCCTGGAGAAGAGAATGGTAACCCACTCCAGTATTCTTGCCTGGAGAATTCCATGGACTTAGGAGCCTGCTGGGCTATAGTCTATAGTGTCACAAAGAGTCAGACACAACTGAGTGGCTAACACCTTCACTTTCACTTTTCTGAATCCATTGAAAGCAAGTCAGGCTGAAAACTCACCTAGGTAGCCCTAGTTTATCTCTGTGACAGCTCTAGTCCTCAGTTTTCACATATATAAAATGAGCAAATTTCTCTAAAGCCTTTTTTTGGCTATAAAGCTGTGATAGTTCCTGGGAACTATCTGAAAATTACTTACAGAAAATCTAAAGGAAGTTGCAAATGAGGCTCATTTATTTCAGGAAGTACTACTCTGCCTTTTGGCCAGTAAGTTGTTAATGAATATTTATTCAATTAAATTTTATTAAAGCAACATCAATTAATTTTTCCCCAACCTTGCTGTACATCTTAACTAGCGTTGAACATGCACTATAGATTTGAATTTACAACTTTATATAGACATTCTGTGACTTCATATATATGGAGTCTAATGATTGCATGATTCTAACACATTAATCAATTTCTATCCATTCGACATGAAGTGTTTTGCAGACTGTTAGGACCATCAGTAACTGAAAATATGTAGTGTGAATGTGGCAGCATGATTAATGTTAACAATGTTTGCACTTCTTTTATTGCTAGGCTTTGCATCCCTTAATAGTCAAATTATGAAATCAGTGGAAGAGTTCTTATTTCATTTTTCTTGTAATTTAAGCTGTTGTTATTTATGCTTTACTTCATACCTTAATTTAATTTATCTGGCTTTTTGCCTTAATTTTCTTACTGTTATCCTCTTTCTGATTCTGTTTTTCTGTAGCAGATGTCCTTACTGCTTCTCCCGCTCCTAACAGTCAGGAAGGTAAAGCCATTTGAACCTGGCATTTTAACTGCATGAATGTCAGCATTCTGTTGCCTGTTGTTTAGGTCCGATTCGCATGTGACACTTATAAGAATAAAAATGTCATTAACTGATTGATCTCATTTATTTCTCGGCAGCCTGCATGGCCCTGATTTGGTATAAGGATATTTTGGTCTAAGCATTTGTGGTCTGATGAGATAGTAAATTGTGGGTGAGAAATGAGCTTTCTTGTGTGTCGTTTTAAAAGAACATAATCATGTTTATTTTCCTAAAACCTTTAAAGTCATTTTGAATAGAAATTCCAAAGCAAGAGCAAAGTATAAGATTATCTTTCATATTTTGGAAATGTTTAAATCTATCTTGATTCCTCACCTTAAGATTCTCCCTTCATAAATTGATAGACAATTATGAAAACTTTACTTCCCAATTAAATATATTTGTGAAAACTGCATGGCAAATAACAATGCCTTTTTCCCCTCTGGTTTTGACATTTCTAGAGGTAAAAGAAACTAATAGCTTCATTTTTAAGTGAGAGTGATTAAATCATGTCTGTACCATCAAGAAGTGATTCAACCACTCAACCTTTCCCAAACTTGTGTGCTGAGAGCTTCTTGACAGGGTATCTTCCATAATCTGTGCACAGTTCTAATTGTCTGTATGAAAATGAGTTTTCTCATTTAGATTATGTCTATATGGTACCAAAACTACTGGTAAGTTAGTCCATTCAATCAAAAATGAATATATCATTTAACAAAATTTAAGCCATTATTTTGGTAACATGTAGTCAGCACCTCAGTCTTACAGATAAGCACAAGTACTTGGATATTCTTGGAGTGAGGTATAGACACAACCTTAAGTGCGGCATTCAGTTCTTATTCACTAAAGCCTGCCAACTCATTTTCAGACAACATTCTAGAAGACAGACCTGAAAATAAATCATGTAATGACAAACTTCAGTTTGAGTATAATGAAGAAATCCCCAAGAGGATAAAGAAAGCAGATAACTCTGCTTGCAACAAAGGGAAGGTGAGTGCATGGTTTCTGTTTGATTGCATTTGGACATGGTATTCTTGTCAGTTTCAGGTAGGATTTCACTCCCTCCCTATCCCTTCCCTTTACCTCGCCCCTCACTTTCCCTTGAATGCCAAAGCCCAGACAGTGGTGATATGGGCCCACTTCTGTCATTTATAGAAAATTAGTCATTTATTCACCCAGCCACTACCTACTAGAGGTGTAGCGTGTGGTAGGCACTAAGGTAGCACAGGAGGTGACTTAGCAATGGAAATAAACATGTCAACCGTGCTTGGAAATGATTACAAAGAGCAGTGATTACACATTGTTATCAGATCATCTGGCAGATGAAGTTGAGAAGCAGATGAAAACAGGGCATTCAGAGCAGGAGGACAACCTGGTATCTTTAGTGAATTGCCAGAAGTTTTAAAGTTGTTTGGGATGACCAAGAAGATGAACAGGGCTGATTGGGAAGTGTTAGCACAGGGAGGACACTAAGAATGAAAAACTAAATGAGATACCTGGACCCAGTCCTCAAGTGCCTCACAGTGCTAGACTCTGAGCAAATCGATAGTTGCAGTGACATTGTTGGAAAACAAAATAACAAAATATGCCAAAAATTTGAGCCACAGAAGATACATACTCCATCATCCATTTGTTCAACAAATATGCATTGAATGTTCTACATTTAAGACCCTGAACTATGCCCTCGGGGAAGATGAAGAATGTTAGACTCAGCCATTGCTCTCAGAAACCTTTTCTCTAGGGAAGGTGTTAGAATGTGTATGTGGATAAGATAGAGTAAGGGAAACACACTGATGACAAAAGAGAGGAACAAAGAGCTTTGGGGATTCAGAGGTAAGTGATCTGATCGGTAGCTTCCCCGTAAACCAGTATCATTGTTCCCTTGATAGGTTTATGACATGGAATTGGGAGAAGAATTTTATCTTCCTCAGAATAAAAAGGAAAGCAGACAGATTGCACCAGAGCTTTCTGACCTTGTCATCTATTGCCAAGCAGTAAAATTCCCAGGTAAGAGTAGACAGTATCATTTATAGCATTTAAAGATACCAAAAGATACAACAAATATGCTATTTAATCAGGTGTTGCGAATGGTCTCAAAATAACTAAACTGTGTTGCAGAAATCACTGTTACAGTACCTTCTAAATGTTTATTATTATTATTATTGTTTGCTTTGGTGCTGATGTGGATAATACCATAATATTATCATTTTTCAGACCATATCATTTCTCTTCATAATAGTTAATCATAATATTCATAACAACTAATAGCTAAAATTTATTAAGCACTTAATTTTAAGTACCAGGATTTGTATTAAATATTTTACATACATCATCTTAAATGACTTCATAATAATTCTGTGAGTAGGCAGATTTATCCCTATTTTTACGTAAAACAATCTGAGAGAGATGAAATAATTGGCCTAAGGTTTCAGAGCGTATCAGTTAAGACTCTTTTCTTTGAAAGTGGCAGAAATTGGCATAAGCAAAGAAGAAATGTATTGACTTGTGTGTTGAAAACTGAAGAGATAAACAAGTTTCAGATACATCTTGATCCAGGGCCTTCCTCTCTCCCCATAGGGTCACCCGGTTGACTCTCACTGGGTCACCACTGTGTTGGCCCTTTTTCCTTCACGGTGGCAAGGCAGCCGCAGCAGGCCAGCACCGCATTCTTCTAGATTCAGCTTCAGTAGGAGTCTCTTTCAGAACTTTCAGCAGCAGTTTCGTTGTTTTTCATTGGATCTTTGCCCGTCCCTGAACCAGTCACCGTGATCAAGGACATGCAGTGCTCTGACAGTCTAGGGCAGTGGTCCCTAATCTTTTTTGGCAACAGGAGCTGGTTTCCTGGAAGACAGTTTTTCCATAGACGACAGGGGGGAAGGGGTGGGAGAGGAGGGCAGAGAGGAAGGCTTCATGATGATTCAAGAGCATTACATTTATTATACCACTGCTGACCTGATAGGAGTTGGAATGGGAAAGGGCTGTAAATATGGATGAAGCTTTGCTCACTCACTCACCTGCCACTCACCTCCTGCTATGGGGCCCTGTTCCTAACAAGTTACTAACCACTGCTAGTCTATGTCCCGGGGATTGGGGACCCCTGGTCTGGGGCTTATGTCATGTGCCCATCCCTGAGCTAGGTAGTGAGTCTCCATCCAAACTGCAAAGATCAAGGACAAAGTTTCAGTGGAGCTTTCCCCCACTGGTCATCTTTAGAAGTACAAGTGAACTTAAGCTGATAAACCATTGCCCCCAAAAATGTGCATTTCAGTTAATAAAGGATAGAATTCTGATTCTGAAGCTCGTCTGCCTCCAAAGTCCTGCTCTTAACCCTAGAGCTACCCTCATATCTTGTTAGGGCATAGTGAGCTCATCCAAATGGAGCAGCAGGAGGCAGAGGGCAAACAGGAAATCCATAAATATCTGGAAGTCAGAAAAATTCATCTCCTCTTATTAAGAAGAAAGATTCCCTTGTACAAGATTTCTGAGGACAGGAAAGCAGCTGGCACTGGGGCACCCATCTAAAAGTTAGTAAGCAGCTTGGATGAACTTGACCTAGAGAGGGAAGTTAAAACCCCAACCCTTATTTTTTTAAAGGTGGTCTGGATGCAGATCCTGCTTCCAGAGGCTTTATCTTAAGCCCCAGTTCTCATACTCTGCCTTGCAAATGGGACAGAGGTCTTAGGCTATTAAAAAATTAGATAACCAGTGGTTTCTTCACACACCAGAGGAGGAAAAAAATCATAGGACTTTCTCAATTTTAGATTTTCTTTCGTAAACTGTTTTTAAACTTTTGGCAGCCGCTACTGCCTATCTGCTAGCAAATTCTGTTGAGGAGGATAAGAGTGAATAAGTAGCCAACAGTGGCAACCCACTCCAGTAATCTTGCCTGGGAAATCCCATGGACAGAGGAGCCTGGCGGGCTATATATTCATGGGGTCGCAAACAGTTGGACACGAATTAGAGACTAAACAACAGCAACAACAGATCTCAAAGAAACGAAAGAACCTGGCCATGTAGGGTTAGTTTCACAGATCCTGATTTTCTAGCTCCTGAGTACCGTATGACCGTATCTGCAGTTAGTGAAATTGTTCTTATCATGGGATAAAATTCTTTCACGGTCAATGAGCCTCATGGCCTGCATGTCCCTCATCACAGGAACAGATGTGAAGACCACTCCATCCAAGAATCATACTCACTGCATCTCTTGTTCTTTATAAATTCAGCTGCCACTGCACTCAAAATGTTCCTCTGGCTTTGTCTTTTCCTCTCAAGAGCTGAGTAAACAAAGAGTACAAGTTCCCAGAGATATTTGAAGTCACCATGAGAGATTACATTTCTCTGCTGATAGAGGATTGTGGAAGGGTCAAAGGTCATTTGGTACAGTTTCTGACTTGAGGCACAGGCAAAGCATGGGGTTGTTTGACTTGTTTTTAAAATTCCAAGTGTGCTGTTTTTTAAAAGTGTTTAAATAGCACACATCCTTTATAAGTATACTATATTCTAATCCCCCCTTTTTTTAACCTTTTTTTTAGTAGTTGAAGTTTCTCACATTTTTTTCCCCAAATTTATTTCCTTTCTCATAATGACTAAATTGCATTGCCAGAATCATTTTCATAATAGCTTCTAAATATTTATTGTCATTATGATTTGTTTGGATAATTCAGGAGGAAAATACCCTACAGTGTCCATTTCCTTGAGACACAACTTAAAAATTTATATGAATATAATAATTTTTAAAAGTGTTCATTTTGCTCTACTGTTGATTTAATTTTGCTACATCATCAGTTTCAATGCATCTCACCTTTCACCATCCCAAGTCCCTTCCCAAGGAGCCACCATGCAAAAAGTTCTTCAGAGCAGGGAGGCACTGTGAAAACCATGGGTGCATCCTTCCCCAGATCAGGGACCTGCCTCACTGCAGGGCTCCGCTCCTCAGTGACCTTGGCTGGGACAGTTGTATAACTTCTCTGCACTTTGGGTTCCCTACTGGTGAAAGAGGCATAACTTGCAAGGTTGTTGTATAAATAGTTCTAACTTGCAAGGTGGTTGTATAAATTAGCAATAAGGTACACAGTGTGAATAGCACGCTATCTGGAAAATAATTGGCTCTCTGGAAATGGTTGTTGTCGTTGTCACTGGTGAACGGACCAACTGGGCAGATTAAGGGTCTTTGTTGCTCTTTCGATAACTTCTCTGGGTCTCTCCAGATTCCTTCCCTTTTCTTGATCACTCAGCCTTTGTTTTCTTGCTTGCTCACCCCACCCCAGAGAACACCCAGGCTCCTCAGAGGGGGGCCATGTACCCTTGGGGGATGTCAGCATGTGCCAGGGTGTGTGCAAAAACCCCAGAATGAATGCAGCCCCTCATTCCAACCCTTCATCGGTTTTACTCGGGAGAAAACCCATTGTTACATCATTGTGTAGAGGGCAAAATTCACAAAAAAGTTTTAAGATAAAGCATAAGAATTCACTAGTTCAAGTTTGTGCATCTTTGCAGTTTCAGATACTCTAGAGGAAAGAAAACATGTAGAAGCCCCATAGCTACTATGCACTGAACATTTTCTCTGAACAAGACACCCTACTAAGTATGCAGATATACATTATCTCATGTAATCCTAACCAGTACTCTCTTAGAGATGAGGAATAAGTGGTGAGAGAGGTTAAGTAATTTGTGTGAGGTCGCTCCACAGGGAACAGGGCTTAAATTCCAGAGTCTACACTCTCATTGAGCTCAGTTGTGTCTGACTTTTTGCAGCCCTATGGACTGTAGCCCACCAGACTCCCCTGTCCATGGGATTTTCCAGGCAGGAATATTGGAGTGGTTTGCCATTTCCTCCTCCAGGGGATCTTCCCAATCCAGGTATCGAACCTGCTTCTCCTGGGTCTCCTGCATTGGCAGACAGAATCTTTTACCACCTAGCCACCTGGGAAGGCCACACTCTTATTAAGCACTACTTAATCCTGTCTTCTCACATGATATTCTTCGAAGGTTTATTTTCATCTTAAAGTGGCCTTCCTGAATGCTGCTTCAGGTAAAGGAATTACTTGCTAATGGTGCAATTGTAGAGAGCGGGACCAGTTTGAAGGCAACTCTGGTTTCACTGTTGCCTTTACATCCTGCCCAGGAGCCAGGTTTGCTTGGCGTGAATTTGTTTCCTCATTCAGCAGATACCTGTGAAGTTCCTGCTGTGCCCTAGCACTGGCCAGACAGGAAGGATCCAAAGAGTGGCTGGACCAGGAGTGAGGAAGAGAAGCCCTGAAATATAGTTATCAGCATAATCTGTTTCCCATTTAATCCTCAGATTAACCCCATGAAAGAGTTCCTATCACTGCACCCATTTTGCAGATAAGGCAGCTTGAGGAACCAAGAAGGTAGATGTTAAGTCAAGGTTCCTGTGGGCAGGAATTATCCTGGGCAGTTACGATATGAGCTTCCCAGGTGGTACTAGTGGTAAAGAACCTGCCTGCGAATGGGCAGGAGACTTTAGGGACTGTGGGTTCTATCCCTGGGTTGGGAAGATCCCCTGGAGGAGGATATGACAACCCACTCCAGTATTTTTGCCTGAAGAATCCCATGGACAGGGATTCTTGTTCCTGGCAGGCTAAAGTCCATGGGGTTGCAGAGAGTAGAACAGGACTGAAGTGACTTAGCACACGATTATATGACAGCTCAGGCCTTTGGCCATCCTTTCATCTCTCTAAACTGTGCTAATTAACCTAAACTAATTAGGTTCTGGAGTCTAATCTTTTAGACTCTAAAAGATTTTTTTTCTTGCAGTTTTTCAAAATCTTTCTGTTGCATAACCAAATAGGTATGGGTGTGATTTTGTGGTCATCTTGTAATAATCCTGCAGGTCTTGTCCCATTTGCCTACAGAGATAAAAACTTCACTGTCGTTACTTGCAATGCTATTATTAATCGTGCTAA
Source organism: Bison bison bison (assembly GCF_000754665.1). NCBI lineage: Eukaryota > Metazoa > Chordata > Mammalia > Artiodactyla > Bovidae > Bison > Bison bison. Next base: position 577,600 of record NW_011494744.1, on the reverse strand, counting down.
AAATGCTAGAAATCTTCTGTACTGAGTTAGAAGGGAGTAGTAGGACTTCAAAATAAACATTAGCAGGGATGGAAAATGTTGAGTTCCCTTGCTTGTAGTTTTTGGCTTATTTATTTTCATTTTATGGGAACAGGCCTGTCAACTCTAAATGCATCTGGCTCTAGCAGAGGAAAAGAAAGGAAAAGCAGGAAGTCCATTTTTGGCAACAATCCGGGCAGAATGAGCCCGGGGGAGACAGCACCATTTAACAAAACATCTGGAAAAAGTAAAGTCACCTTCTGACAATATCTTTGCCTGATTTTGCATGCTGGAGGATTCTGAGATTTCACTAAGCACTTCCCTGGAAATTTTTAATCTTCTTTTTTTATATTCATGATTATTCATAAGTGTGGTGTAAATATTTTTTTAATTACAAAATTATTCTCTTAACTTCCTAAAAAATAGTCTTTCACTGAAGATGTTCTAAGAGTGTTTGCCTCAAAAGTAAAAATTGGAGCCACCTTGGAACCTTCTCATGGTTCTTGGAACTGCAGTCTTCCCCATTATAATTCCAGAAGATATATCCAGTTTATGTTTAATTACTTTTTATTGTCAAAATCATAAATTCTCATAGTTAAAAAACTCAAACTATAGAGTATTATTAAAGTTGCTTTCCACTCGCAACGTCCCAGTTCTACTCCCCAGAGGAAACTGCTATTAAGTTTATGGTGTTTAGTTCAAGAAAAATAAGATTCTTTTTAAGATAATCCAAATGGGATATAACTGAACATGTATAACTTTTATACGCACCATAGCTTTCTGCATAGCTTTCTGTGCATATAATCTACCTTATCCTCTTTTATGTCCCTATGGTATTCTATTGTGTGGATATATTGTCATTTATTTAACCATTTCTCACTGGTAGAACTTCTGAGTTGCTTTCTGGATTTTTGTTGCTGTGTGTGTGTGTGTGTGTGTGTGTGTGTGTACTGTAAAGAAAATACCGCTGGAGTGAATACCTTGTATATATATTGTTTTATATCTGTGCAAATATATCCACAGGACAGATGAGGTACTGAGGCAAAGAACTTTAGGGCTTTTAGTTTAAATTGGTGTTACACTTATTTTCAAACTCTATAGCTATCCCTTCTGAGGGGAAGATCTAGCTGGCTTTATTATTTATTGACTCGTGAATGGGTAGCATTCTACCTAGCGGGTAGAAAGGCACACCCTTAACAGCTGTCGTTTAGTCTCGAGGCGGTGGACTAACTCCCAGGTAACACTCGAGGCGCGCGCCGGTGTGTCACGTGCTGTGGGTGTGGCCTGCGATGTTGTTCAGGTTTCTCTTTCTTAAGTATCTCAAGTGTTCGGCACTAATCTGAGGCTGATCTCTGGGGGGGTTTAGGTTCCTGTGAAGGAATGCGACAGGCCTGGGAGGACTCTGCTTTCTCCGTCAACCCAACCACGTCCCTCAGCGCTATCATTAGAACTCCCAAATGCTACCATATATCCTCACTGAATGAAAATGCCGCCAAACGTCTGTGTCGCAGGTATTCTCAGAAACTCATCCAGCACACCGCCTGCCAGCTGCTGCGGACGTACCCGGCTGCCACCCGCATCGACTCTTCCAACCCCAACCCCCTCCTGTTCTGGCTCCATGGGATACAGCTCGTGGCGCTCAACTACCAGACAGATGGTAATGGGCTTGCTTCTCCCCGAGGAGTGCCTCTCCCCTTGCTCCTTTGCATCTTACATCTCGACAAAAAACATGTTTTCAAGGGGGAAAGGGTCCCAACTAGGGCCTATGTGAGGGTAAAAATACAGAAGACAGAAAAGAGAAGAGAATTAGACACTAAATTTTACTCTTGACTTTTCAGAGTTAAGGCGATAGGGGAAAAAAAAAAAACCCCTCAAGGAGCCCTGAATAGTCTCTTGTTCCTGCTCCATTTTTAAAGCACTTTTAATTTATTTTTATTATTATTATTATTTGTTAATTAATTTTTTTTAGTTGGAAACAAAGAAAGAAAGTGAAGTCGTTCAGTCACGTCCTACTCTTTGTGACCCCATGGACTATAGCCTACCAGGCTCCTCCGTCCATGGGATTTTCCAGGCAAGAATACTGGAGTGGGTTGCCATTTCCTTCTCCAGGGAATCTTCCCGACCCAGGGATCAAACCTGGGTCTCCCGCATTGTAAGCAGACGCTTTTACCATCTGAGCCACTAGGAAAGCTTCATGCAAAAGCCTCTGCCTTAATTGGAGGATAATTACAATACTGTGATGGTTTTTGCCGTGAATCAGCATAAATCGGCCACAGGTATACATG
>NW_011494744.1:558663-575197 GCF_000754665.1 Bison bison bison | reverse complement strand
CATCTTTACATCTGTGTCTCCTTTGATGCCCTGCAGGTAGGACAGTCGGTACCATCTTTCTAAATTCCATATATATGCATTAATATGCAGTATTTGTCTTTCTCTTTCTGACTTACTTCACTCTATATAATAGGCTCCAGAATCATCTACCTCATTAGAACTGACTCAAATGGATTCCTTTTTAATTAACATTAAATAATATTCCATTGTGTATATGTATCACAACTTCCTTATCCACCCATCTGCAGATGGACATCCAGGTGGTTAAAGCACTTTTTAAAAATAGGACTGCTATCGATAGAGCTGTGTCCAATTTGTTTTTAAAGACCTGTTGGGGTAGAGATTTCTTAACACTCTTTAGTAACTGTCTTGGAGAAGGCAGTGGCCACCCACTCCAGTACTCTTGCCTGGAAAATCCCATGGACGGAGGACCCTGGTAGGCTGCAGTCCATGGGGTCGCAAAGAGTCGGACACGACTGAGCGACTGTACTTTCACCTTTCACTTTCATGCATTGGAGAAGGAAACGGCAACCCACTCCAGTGTTCTTGCCTGGAGAATCCCAGGGATGGCGGAGCCTGGTGGGCTGCTGTCTCTGGGGTCGCACAGAGTCGGACACGACTGAAGCAGCTTAGCAGCAGCAGCAACTGTCTTGCTCATTTCTTCTTCTTGCAGTTAAAAAGTAGGGTCTTTCCAAACACTTTGCAAGTTAATACCATTTTAGCTCTTCTCATCCCTTTGAGATTGAAATGGAGATGAATGGTCAGTGCTCAGCGAGCAGCTAATGCAAAGGAAACAATCTGTGAATTATATGGACAGAGAAAGCAGTGTTTGTACTTCTCTGTCCATGAGATGCTCACTGGGGATAACGGGTGAGGCTGAAAACTCCAGAGTACCAGCCACCTTTAATTGCATGCTGCTCCCTGTGCACTGGGCTTCTTGGTAGCTCAGGTGGTAAAGAACCTGCCTGCAATGTGGGAGACCCAGGTTTGACCCCTGCATCGGGAAGATACCCTGGAGAAGGGAATGGCAACCCACTCCAGTATTCTTGCCTAGACCAAGGCACCTGGTGGACTTGAGGTCACAAAGGGAGAGACTGAACAGCAGCAGCCTGTGCTCATTCTTGACCCTTGTTATCTCATTTAATCTCTGAAACAACCCTAAGAAGTAGGAACCTTTATAATCCCTATTTCTCAGATAAGCAAACCAAGACAAAGAGCAATTAAGTTACTCAGGATCACAGAATGACTTAAAAATTCAAGGACTCTCAGAGCTTAGAGGATTAAGCGCCCTGGTTCCACTTAGATGTTGGGGGAGGTGGGGAGCTACAGCAGATGAAGAAAGAGCAGATGAGGAATGTTTCCTCGAAGCTCTTGCAAAAATCAGATTCTTCCCTTTGGACAGTCAAGCAGCCTGCGCCTTCCTCTCACGTGCACTGAATCAGATCCTAACCAGCCGTGCTGACCCATCCACCATGGCGTAACCCTGTCTGCAGTCAAGGTCAGACCACAGCTCTAGCTCTGGGATCAGCCAGCCACCTGGCACTGGCGCCACCAGAGCCCATTTGTGGCCAACCCTGGTTAGAGACATCAGTCATATTTTCTTGCCCTTGTTATATTTGCTCCTTTCAGTTGAAATTGAATAAGATAATGCAGGTGAAATACCATACTTAGCATAGTGCCTGGAGTGCAGACAGCATTCCACAAACATTAGCTCTCATTAAGTATTTTTGATAAGTTATGAAAACAGTACGATTTGGACTCGCAAGTGGAAATAATAGTGAAATATTTTCAAGGCTGTAAAAATTTCTTTTCAGTCTGTCCCAAGCGGCTTGTGGGTTTATATCTCTGGCCCTGTCTGTAGCCTTGTGTCCACTGGCGCCCTTGGTTGAGATGATACGGAAATATTTTAAGTGAACTGAAATAACTAGCTAAACGGTTTTCTCAAGGAAATGGCAATGCACTTGGTTTGGGACGTGTCCTTCCTCCTGAAGTGCTGAGGCTGGTGCAGACACACTGGCTCCACTGATGGCAGAGGGGGCCACAGCCGAAGGGGACACGGGAACGGGGCCCTCCTCAGGCCTCCTTGTGGTCTGGAAGCATGCACGGAGGCTGCAGTTTGGCCTCCGCTCATCCCTGGAGGCTCAGCCTCTTTCCCAAATCAAGCTGGGGTGCGTGTTCCAGCTGTCTTACTCAGGGGATGCAGGTGGCTGTGTCATGTGATTGATCCTCAAGTTTCTCTCTGTCATCTTCCAACCCAGGAGGGAGTGCTGCCATAGATCCTCTCTTGATTCAGTGCAGCCGGTAATGATGAAGCCTCTTCCACGCTGGACGAAGCTCACACTATACGCAGTTTCAGTTCATCTGTAAAAATGGTCTTCATTCTTGCACACTGGGGGTAGAGCCTAGTTCAATCCCTTGCACACAGTAGGTGCTCAATAAATGCATGTTGTGCTGAGCTAACACTGTCTTTATGAGCCTCAGCAGAACCTATCATTCTTGATTTTTGGTCCAGATCCCTTCTAGGTATTGCCAGGTGAATTTCAAGTCCAAACAGACAGATAAGAGTCAACATTGGAATCACTATTTTTTAATTTTTGGAAAAAAAAAAAATTCTGGGTTAGGGAATGCTTGATTTTCCATGAGATATCCCAACCAAATAACAAATAACCCCCTCCCCAGACCCCTTGTAATAATCCAAATATGTTCCACGGGTCGTTTACCTAAAGCTTCCTGAATTTCAGGGAACCCTGGTGCCCCAAAGGCATGTCCATGGACTTAGGGTCACTTCTTCCCAAGATTTCTAATGGCTCCATCAACTCCAAGAAGGTCTGTAGTGATCTGAAACCAGGAGTATCCCAGGTCTACACTCAAAAAAACCAACACTTAAGTTTGGAAACTGACCTGAAACTGATATGCAGACCCTGGTTATTATAGGCAACAGCCCCTCAAAGTTCTTTCTATTTGCATCAGGATGATTCTTCCCTCATATCCCAGGACCTACAAGTATGTAGAAATGCAGCCCCCAGTCAAAAGAAAAACTTCTATTAATATTTATTGTGCTTTCCTGAATGATCGTCACACAGTTTGTGATGACTTTTCCATCCCCCAAATATAGCATAATGGTTATGAGAATGTGTCAACTTCACACAGGGTTTTTAATGACTAGAAGGACACAGGGGCAAAGGATATGCTTAATGTGCCATCCCATGCATTGACTAAGAGGGTTGATGGCATTACATACATCAGTGCACATTCATTCTTGGTTAAAGCAGAGGTTTTAAAACTATAGCCCTAGTTGAAGTTTGGGGACCACCCTAGGGGGCAGTAGGAGGGCTAGATTTGAGCCCCATCTTTATTCTAACTGAGCAGCTCCACATGGATCTGTTTTACATACCAAATCACCAAGTGAGATTTTAGTCAGGAACAAGTGCTTTGAAGTTTTGCAGAGCTACAAAGATAGACACAGTGCCAATGAAATCAGACTTCAAACCTAAATGAGTGTGGACAGCGTAATCATGATTCAATACCTATTGTTTATTGAGCACCTTCTATGTGCCAAAGGCTGGGGTCGGGATTTTTGCACATGATCTCTTATTTTTAGGACACCCATGCGAGATGCACATTATATGGCCCAGTTCTTAAGATTAGGGAACTGTGAGTCAGGCTGCCTGGTTCGAACCTTATCATTCACTTCTTACTAGCTAGATGCCTTGGACTTTTTCCCTTTTCATGCCTCAGTTTCTTCATCTATAAAAATGAGAAATATGAAAAGAGTCTACCTCATGGGTTATTGGGGGGCACTAGCACACACAAGTTCTTAGCATGGGGCTTGATCGTTTGACCCATCCTCACCCACGTCTGTGCTCCTCTGTCACAGGATAGTCTGGGAAGAGAGTTTTCTCCCATTGCAGGCAAGACAATTGTCCCCAGTGAATGAGGCACATTGGGGCTGGTAGCATCCTGTGTACTAATTTTATTGATAAGGGAGACAGAGGCTCAAGGAGCTTTGATGTGTGTAAGACATCTGACCCCAGAAATGCCTGCAAATGATCCCAGCCAACCCCACTTATGGGGAAATTTTTTTACTCACAAGACAAGGAGAGAGGCCAACTTCTCATCACTCTGCAGGCTTACTTGCCACATTTTCCTTGATGTTGGTCCAGGTAGCAGAGTTCATTCTGCACATGGAAGGAATCTGTCAGAGGGGGCATTTGTCAGGTGTATCTCATAAACCTCTTGCTCACTTGGAATGCAGCTTTTCTGCAAACTTGTGCCATCAGATGTGAGGATTTGGGTGTGTACGAGCCCCAAACCTTGCAGGGATCCAACCATTCATCAGACAACTCTGCCAAATAAAAGCTGGCCACAGAAGACTGGAAGCTGTTGTGAGGGTTCCCAGAGTGTATTATTGAGGGGATTGTGGACATAATGTGAATCACATGTGATAATAATTGTTTTTTCATACTTAACTACAATTTAAAAATAGAGGTAGAAATACTGTAATTTATGAGTTGAAATTGAGATTTCAAGGAAAAGATATGTTTCTTTGGCTCTTTTTCTGGTCTTTCTTGGATTCTTAAGATTTTATCTTAACGTTTGAAAAGGCAAGAATTAGTCGTATGATTGTCTGCATGGTTTGGTGTTTGGGGATAAGAAAATGCCATTATGCCTTTCTAAAATTCAGTATAAAATGAAGTATTTCAAAGATTAGTTTTTGAAAGGATGTTGCAGATTTTAATTTGCAAAAGAAGTTGTAAGTGGCAGGAGTTTTTCTGAATGGCTCCTGGGTTGGAGCAGGAAATGAGGCATATCCCATAGACAGTGAGCTCCACGAAGACTGTGGGTATCTTGTGTCTTGGTCCCCACTGTATCTCTGGTGCCCAACATGAGCTGACACATAGTAGGCACTCAGTCTATGGAGTGAATGGATAGTTCTCTCTTCTTCCTGTTTAAGTTTAGAGAAAATCGGTAAAGTCTGTTTGTAAGATGACACTTGAGCGACCAAATAACAAGTGATGCTATTTTACAGATCTCTCTTTACATTTAAATGCCGCCATGTTTGAGGCCAATGGTGGCTGCGGTTATGTTCTGAAACCCCCAGTTCTGTGGGACAAGAACTGTTCCATGTATCAGAAGTTCTCCCCCTTGGAAAGAGACCTGGACAGCATGGAGCCTGCCATCTATTCTTTAACTGTAAGTCTGGCCCCTGTGGTCCCAAGAGAATATAAGAAGGTGTTTAAGCCCTACTGAATATGAACTGCTTTTGACTTCAAGGCAGGGCAAAACTCTCGTGTCACAATTTTGTTGGTGCAGATTTAGTTCCCAAAGAATTTCTTTACTTCTCAGAAGGCAGCAGCTGAGGTTTAGAATCACAGTCACCAGGTACTATACTTGCCAGAGCCCAGAAGGTAGAGTGCTGACCCCCCTCCCCTGCTTCCACCTCTATACTGAGATGGTAATTCTGTCTTCCAGGGCCCTCGATTCATAACTCTCAGTGCCCCCCATAAAAGCCGAGGTCCTTGTTAGCGCAAGGACCTCTAATCTTAAACTCTAATAGGCTCTTATAAAAAGTAAAACAGGCATCAACATACAAATCAATTAAACATCTTCCCTCCTTACAGTCATTCCTGCTCTTTCCTTATTCCTTTTATTGTCTAATTAACTAATTGTCAGAACTCCACAGACTGCCCTTAATATCAGAGTAGCTCATTACTCAATTTTATTTCTAGCTTCTCCCACTCCCTCTTAGCTGAGGAAAAAACCAAAAAACTGAATTGGTGCTAGAAAAGACAGGGAGCGATGAAGTTATCTTTTCGTCCATCTTTAGATATCGTCTGTTTCCCTCCTAAGGAGGAATGCCGAGCAGTGTCTGCTCACACCTCACACCCCTGGGAAACCCCCACTCACAGATTATCCTACCACCAAACTGCATTTCCCCTTTCCCTAAAACAGGAGAGCAGTAGCTCCTTTTCTGTGTGACCATTTCTGCTAGACTTGAGTATAGCTTCATGTTGATAGAAGGCTATGAATTTCTAACAGCATTCCTTGTGACTTGACCTAGAACTTAACTATTTAAGAAAAACATTTTGGAGTTATAAAAGATACACCTAAAACACTTTGAAGACAATGTTAGTAACACATTTGTGGCTTCACATTTAAGGTCTTTTTTCCTCAACTTCTTGACAAACAATTTTATCTTAATTGTGTGGCTTTTTGAAGATGTTTCAGTATATTGACAGTTGAAAGGTTATAGTTAGGTGAATGCTGTTGACAAAATTGACTTTCCCATGAGTCCAGTCATGCATTTTCCCATGATTCCAGTCTCTCTCTCTCTTTTTTTTTTTAGCAGCCTTATTAATCATTTACTTAGTCCATTCCAGAAGTTTCTTTGTCTTTCTTTGCAGAGGGAAGCAGTGAGGCTCAGTGTTGACATCTGTTTCTTTTGCAACCCCAGTGACTTTGATCCTTTCTTCCCCTCAGATTGTCTCTGGGCAGAACGTGTGCCCGAGTAACAGCACGGGGAGCCCATGTATCGAAGTCGATGTCCTGGGCATGGCCCTGGACAGCTGCCACTTCCGCACGAAGCCCATCCACCGCAATACTCTGAACCCCATGTGGAACGAACAGTTTCTTTTCCGGGTTCACTTCGAAGATCTCGTATTTCTTCGTTTTGCTGTCGTGGAGAACAACAGCTCGGTGGTCACTGCTCAGAGAATCATCTCCCTCAAGGCTCTAAAGCGAGGTAGAATCACTGTCAAAAGTTCGTGGTCATTGTAGCTGAGTGATGGGTGCCTGGAGTCCATTACACGCCTCTCTCTACTTTTGTGTATGTTTCAAATTTTCATATTAAAAAGGTAAAATGAGGCAGAAGAAGATAATGCAAATTTGAACACTGAGCGTACCTCAAAAGACATTTTTCTTTTACGTTATTCTAAAATCCAAGGTTATTAACAACATCTCTTATAAAATGTGGCCTCTGCTGCCTCTGCCTGTTTCAGGAGCAGTGGTCCTTGTGTTCTTATTCCCATATATCCCTCCCCAGTAGCTCCCACCGCACCCCTGGTATGTTTAAAGCTGGAACTGTTGTAAGGAGAGGAAACCAAGAGCAGGGAGGGTTGGGTGGTGCTGGTGGCATCAGTGGGCTGAGGTTGGAGTCGAGGCCTGGTGGGAGGCCATTGTGGGAAGCCAAGGGTGGGTTTGGGTGCAGAGCAGGGAAGGTGGAGAATCCTGAGCAAAGGTTAGAGCTGTTGTCTTGCTGTCTGTTGGCTTTGCCATGGCCCTTGGGGAAACGTCAGCTTGTCACACCTGTCCAGAATGTCTGTGCACTGCTTCTCAAAACTGATATGCAATCAAGTCACCTGGGCTCTTGGTAATAAAATCCAGATCCTGATACAGTGGGCCTGGGGCTTGAGATTATGCCTTTCTAACAAGCTCTGGGGACGCTGCCCCTGCTGATCTCTTCTGAGTATCAAGTTCCCAGAACATGCTTCTTCGTGCAACCACATTCTGCCAGCCTCTGAGCTCCACCTCCTAGTCTTTAGCTTTTTTTTCCTATTTCTTTTCTCCATTGTGTGAGTAGCACGTGGTCATACTCACTGTGTTATGTCGTAACACTGACTGTGTTAGTCAGTTCGGGCTGTGTAACAAAATACCACAGACCGGGTGTCTTACATAACAGGGGTCTATCTTGTCAGCTTTGGAGGCTAGAAGCCCACGATCAAGGTTTCAGCAAGTCTGCTTTCTACTGAGGCCTCTCTCCCTGGCTTGCAGAGGGTCGCCTTCTCGCTGTGTCGTCACAGGGCTATCCCTTGGTCACTGTACACAGCATCTGGTGTCTCTCCGTGTCTGCCTTCCAATTCCCTCTTCTTATAAGGACAGTTGGTCATATTGGATTAGGCCCCACCCTCATGACCCAACATCACCTCTTTAAACCCTATCTCCAGACACAGTCACCTTCTGAAGTACTGGGAGTTAGGCTTCAACACACAAATTTTGGACACCATTCAGTTCCTAACAGTTATAGAAATATGATCAAGTACAGAAGAACAATTTTTAAAAAATTATCCATCTTTCTATGTCTTCAAGATAGTTACTTTTGGTGTAGATATTTTGCAGGCTTTATTTCTCTGCCCATGTGTATAAATATTAACAAGTAAGCTTCCTCCTAACCTTAATGTTTTGTGACTTACTGATTTTCACTAATATAAGTAGTGAACAACTTATCAGGTAAATAGATATACATCTTCGTTACTTTACAGAGTTGCATATTATTCTATTTTATACTTGTACAAACACTCACACTGTAACTTCTTTAACCAACTCTCTATTGTTGGAATACTTTATTGTCACTAAAGCTGTTCTAAGAGGAAATATTTGAAGAACAGTGACCCTAGATGACTTGATACAAAAATGATCAGATTTTCCTACTATACGTTATTTAAGTTTAAAATTTTCATTTTGAGTCTAAGTTTAAAAACAGCACTTGGACAAGGTAACTACAACCACTAAGCGGCCCCAGACGGTCCCCAGGGGCAGCACCCTGGGAGAAAAGGCATCCGTCGGTCACCTGGCTGCTGTCACCACTGCCCATCTGAAGGTCTTATTTCTCCCTGTCATTTACTGACCTCCCTGGGGGATCTTCTATGCAGAGCTCTGCAATGCATGGCTAACAGGTTTTTCCCAATTCTGCACTGTTCCAGGATATCGACATCTTCAGCTGAGAAATCTCCACAATGAAGTCTTGGAAATCTCTAGTTTATTCATAAACAGCAGGAGGATGGAAGAAAATTCTTCCGGCAATACTGTGCTGGCCTCTCTGGTAATTAAGTTCTATTTCACTCAGCATATTTGTGGGAATTGCTACACCAGAGGCAGGCTTTCTTGTGGTCCAGGAAAGTGGTCCATTCAAGTCATAGATTAGGTGGCTATGGATATAATTAAAACAACAATGGTTGATACCTGACACATTCTAAGCACTTTACATATATACTGACTCACTTGATCCTCACTAACTTCATGACATAGCTATTAGTCTCATTTCCATGTTATAAAGGAAGGGGAGTGCTAAGTACACCTGAGGTCACACAGCTATACACCCAAGTTCATCATCTACTGCCATACTGCTTGCCAGGGAAGTGAGCCAAAAATAACAACCCAGGGAAAAGGCTAATTACGCAAAGCCTGCTAGGAAGCATCTTGATACTTCTAGAAGGTTTAGGTTAGACCATGAAAATCCTTTGCTTCTTCATTAGTGCAGGGGCAGATGTCACAGGTGAGCAGGATTGGGTGAACAGCCAGGCGCTGCTGGTGACAGGTAATTCTGCAAGCCCAGCAGTACCCTGGCACCTGAGGAGACTCTGCACCTGCCCTCTTGGGAATGGGAGAGGAACACTGCAAAAAGGGCCACCATTGCAGAAGCTGGGTTTTAACAAGTTCCGCATTGGTTAAGGTCCGTTGGTAAGGTTTGAGAACCAACGGTAAGGTCCATCGGTTAAAAGTTTGAGACCCGTTGGACCAACGCTCACCCCGGTAATGCAGGGTTGTTTACCTCGACAAGGAATTCTGCTTTGATTAACTGATTGATTCCACTATGCTTGCTCTTGAAAAACTGAAAGGTGTCCATCCATTGCCTCTTTACACGTTTACTAATCTACTCACAGCCACACCGATCTTTTAAAATTTATTTTGGTGGGGGTGCGGCTGCAATGGGTCTTTGTTGCTGCACACGGGCTTTCTCAAGTTGCAGCAAGCAGGGTCTACTCTTTGTTGCAGTGCTTGGGCTTCTCATTGCAGTGGCTTCTCCTGTTGGGGAGCAAAGGCTTTGTGCGTACGGGCTTCAGTAGTTGTGGTGCTCGGGTTTAGTTGCTCTGCAGTATGCGTGATCTTAGTTCCCGGACCAGGGACCGAAACTGTGTCCCCTGCATTGGCAGGTGGACTCTTAACTTGTAGACCACCAGAGAAGTCTGGTTGCACCCATCTTGTACTTCAGTGTGGTCCTAACAACCTTTGAAAAGCTGCCTTCTGTGCTTACAGTGGCGCTGACTTGACCGCTGCCCCCATCACCTCTGAGCAGCCCTGCTCTCTCCTCTGCTTCTCTTTCCCTCACCCCAATGATTTCTTCTCTCTCTGTCCCTCACCTTGTTTTCTTGGGTTCTCTTCGTTCTCCCTTCAGTAAGTGATCGAGGTTGAATACGGCATGTTGGCCAGTAGAGAGAGGTGTCGCCTCTGCCTGGTGCCTGCCTGTTACCTTCCCTGCCTGGGAAGCAGGGATGGTGTGCCTGGTACCTGAGAGCAAGAATTAGATGGTAGTGTCCCACTCTGGGTTGTCCACTTATCCTTCTAGCTATTCTATTCTAGAAGCCCCCCACCTTGAAGCCAGGGATGTCTTATTTCTCCCCAAAACCCCAGAGCCAGGCATAATGTCTGTTTCATTGTCAGCCTTCCATAAATTATTTTGTATTTTGTGAATGAATCTATCTCAGTATACAAACTGCTCAAAGACTTGAGAGTTACACACCTCCCCAACTCTTCCTAACAAAAATACCTTTTATATTACAATTATTTGTGTGCCTGGACGGCAAGCTCCCGGAGGCCAGAATATTTTATTTATCATTTTACCATCAAAATTCTAGCCCAGTGCCCTGAAGAGAGATGGAACTCAGTAGACACTGTTGAATGTCACTTCATAAGTAAGGACTGACATACATTTCAGACAATATCAGTCCCCTAATTATGATGGAAAGCAACACTGTTATTTAAAATAAATTGCTATTTTGGTGATATGCTGCTAAATATTCTTACTAGACTATTAAGGAACATGCACCATGCCTGCTGCTGCTGCTGCTAAGTCACTTCAGTCATGTCCAACTCTGTGTGACCCCATAGACGGAAGCCCACCAGGCTCCCCTATCCCTACCACAAAAAGAGGCATCTGGTTAGAAAAGGTTGGCCTTGTTTTGCATTTATGTGTCCCTGCGTGTACTTCTAAGAACTAGCACCTCTCTATCGATGCAGCCTAGAAACATGAGAATGGAAATGAATGAGAAACCATATGATCTTCCTTGACAGATGTTTAATACGGAAGAAAGAAAATGTTTGCAGACTCACAGAGTCACAGTGCATGGCGTCCCAGGCCCAGAGCCCTTTACTGTTTTCTCTATAAACGGAGGCACTAAGGCAAAGCAGCTTCTCCAACAAGTAAGTTCACTGAGTCTATAGTTAATAAACAGTTCTTTTAGAGGCATCTCTAGGTTAACAACTTGTCCAACATTTTACAACTGACTCAAAGTCAGAGAAAGCAGCTCAAAGTGTCAAATTTCATAGATTATGAAACAGAAGCTACTACCAAGGGGTTTGGGCTGTTTTGTTTTTGAACTTTGGTGTCTACTCTCACAAAGCACTGTTGGGGTTTTGGAGACAGTGTAAAATATAATGACCCAGCAATCCCACTGCTGGGCATACACACCGAGGAAACCAGAATTGAAAGAGACACGTGTACCCCAATGTTCATCGCAGCACTGTTTACAATAGGCAGGACATGGAAGCAACCTAGATGTCCATCAGCAGATGAATGGATAGTAAAGCTGTGGTACATATACACAATGGAGTATTACTCAGACATTAAAAAGAATACATTTGAATCAGTTTTAATGAGGTGGATGAAACTGGAGCCTATTATACAGAGTGAAGTAAGCCAGAAAGAAAAACACCAATACAGTATACTAACGCATATATATGGAATTTAGAAAGATGGTAACGACAACCCTGTATGCGAGACAGCAAAAGAGACACAGACGATAGAACAGTCTTTTGGACTCTGTGGGAGAGGGAGGAGGGGGGATGATTTGGGAGAACGGCATTAAAACATGTATAATATCATATAAGAAAAGAATCGCCAGTCCAGGTTCTATGCAGGATACAGGAAGCTTGGAGCTGGTGCCTGGGATGACCCAGAGGGATGGTATGGGGAGGGAGGTGGGAGAGGGCTTCAGGATGGGGAACACGTGTACACCCGTGGCGGATGCATGTTGATATATGGAAAAACCAATACAATATTGTAAAGTAAAAAATAATAATAATAATTTTAAAAAAAGGAAAAAAAATTAAAAATTAAAAAAAATAATTAGAAAAGTAAGGAAGCATTTCCATGGACCACCCATAAAAAGCAGCACATTACTGTCCACATGAGTAATCCCAGGGCTGTGGAGCAGGACTGGAGAGGAAGTGATGCTGGCCATCTCATGGAGGTGACAGTGTCAACTGACCTACTCCTGGAAGCTTCATGCCCTTAATTGTTGCTGAAGTGGTAGCTGCCTTGCCCCACAAAATCCACAGTCCAGTATCAACCTGAGACCAAGGTCTAGGGTGAAGGGAGCAGAGTCTTCCTGAGAACCTTCTATCCCACCTCCACCCCATCCCCAGGTCCTTCTGCTTCTATGAGTGAGACCAGTCAATCACCAAGTGCTGATTCTGGTCATTGCATGCTCGCACGGTCGAGTGGATGCCTGGGAAGGACGTTTGCTTACTCCACGCCAGAAGGTGGCAGCCTTCTCTGGTCACTGCAAGTTCAGCTTTTGCCAGTAACCTGGATAATAGAAAACCATGTGAAAGAATACATCAGTAAGAGTAGCTATCATAATGTCTAGTGTTTACCAGGCTTCCCTGGTGGCTCAGGCAGTAAAGAATCCTCCTGTAATGCAGGAGACCTGGATTCGATCCCTGGGTCAGGAAGATCCCCTGGAGAATAAACCCACTTCAGTATTCTTGCCTGGGGAACCCATGGACAGAGGAGCCTGGCAGGCTCTAAGTTATCCTGATGCACCTGGGTTACATTTTACAGTCAGTGCCTCAATCATAAAATGAAACAAAATTGAGACAAAAATCACTAACAGTAAGAGCTGTTTCCACTGTATAGATGAGGACACTGAGTATCCATGGGGTCAGATGTCTTGGCCAGCACCTCACAGCCAGTAAGGACTAAATGCAGGCCTCAGACCCAAGTCTGTTTGGCTCCCCAGCCTGGTCTCAACCATTTCAACTGTCAGGGTCAGTAGCCAATAGAGAAAACAGGCCTCTAGGCGAACTGTCAAGTCTTTATTGAAAGGGGAATTCCCAGGAACTTAGATCAGATGAGATTAGAAGATGATTGAGTATTTCTAACATGAGAATGGGAGATTATCTTGGTAAAAGCTGGAATGGGTTCTTTGCCTTTGGTCTTGTGTTGCAAGATTACAAAGAGCTAAGTTCATAGATTGAAAAGCCTAAAGTTTTTAATTCAGTTAGAGCTTATTCCATCAGTGGGAAAAACAGTTTTGCTGGCTGGCAATTATGAATAAATTGTTTCATTGCCCAGAATGAACATAAACAATTCTTTTTGGACGTAAGAGAATTCTAAGATCTTCCAGAAAGAGTTATGCAACACTGTAGGGTAGGTTTCATTTATAAGTTGCAAACCAAACTTATCTGAACCCCGAGAAAGTAGATTTGTTTGGGTTTAAAGTTTTTGCGACTCTTCAGAAGTGTGCCTAAATTGGCCTTTGCTCTTTCTTTAGATTCTCGTTATGGATCAAGATACCAAACCTATTGCCACAGATTATTTTTTAATGGAGGAAAAATATTTCATATCTAAAGAGAAGAATGAATGTAGGAAACAGCCGTTCCAGAGAGCCATTGGTCCAGAAGAAGAGATCGTGCAGATTTTAAGCAGCTGGTTTCCAGAAGAGGGCTATGTTGGCAGGATTGTCTTAAAAACCCAGCAGGAAGTAAGTGTGTCCTGGGGCAGCCTACCCAGTAACAGTTCATATGTAACTCTCTACCTCACCACTGGCCGCCTCCCTCAAATTCAAAACTTCTTATCACCGCAACTTGCTTTGTAGTCTTCTTTTAAGTAAATGTGGAGAATTGATTTTATTCTTCTGCACATATTCAGAAGGTCAAGTTATAGAAATGTGGTTTAAAAATCATCCCTTAGGAAACAAGGGGAGAAAGAAGTCAAAGGATTCCTTAAGCATGGCGTCAGTGTATGTCCAGGGTTTCGCCTGGACGTGTGAAGACCTTGCTGTAAGGCTCACTACTGTGTAAGGGAAGGTCTGTAGGCATTTTGCATTTGGGCATTGGTTGCCCTCCCGTGAGTGCCTGTTCAAGTTTTAGCTAATAAAAGGCTTTTTGCTAATTCATGAAACAACAGCATTTCTTTGAAAATATTCCATAAGATTACACAAGGTAAGAATAACCTCTCAGCTTTGGTCTGAATTTGTTGCAGATTATATTACGGTCCCTAATATGCCCATGATCATTCTGATAATGGAAACAGTACTGTCCGTTGACTCCAGATTGGGGGACTCCTGATGTGGTTTGCTGATGGAGCACTTTTCTTTTTAATAGACTTATATTGGCCCACTAATTGACTGCCATTTTTTTAAATGACATATAAGGTCGTTACATAGATAATAATGCCTTATGATAAATCAACAATAGAGCAGTTGAAGCAGTTCAACAATCTGATTAAACGAATATTTATTGTGCCAGGCCCTGTTCTAGGCACATGATCTGCCTCTCTGGGGTATGAAATGGAGATGGACTGATAAAATCCCCATTGCTGGTCCATGCTTGCTAGAACACAGAGATGATAAAGAGCCCATTTCAGCATCATGTGTTATTTTTCACTCTCTACGTAACTATGAACATGCAGCCTCACTGCACTCCAGCTTCTCTAGGAACCAGAGCCTCCTAACCTTGTCTTAGATCATAAAAGGACACTTCCTATAAGCCAAGAAATGTAATTATCTCCCTAGTGTCTTCTCCCCATCAGACATGTACAAAGTACTAAGATGGCGGAGAAGCAATTCTAATCATAAAAGCTGTAGAAGAAAATATCAGAGGGCTTACCTCGGCTTTTGAAGCCATCTTTAATTTCTCTCTAGTTTTTTTTCCTATTTCTAATTGTCTTTGTCTCATGTAAAAAAGTATGCTAGGGACTTCCCTGGCAGTCCAGTGGTTAAGACTCCATGCTCCAAATGCAGGGGGCGCTGATTTGATCCCTGGTCCAGGAACTATTAATAAGATCCTGCCTTCCACATGGCCTAGCCAAAAAAACCGAAAAGTATCGTAGAAGTGACAATTTCAGTGAAGTGAATTTTTAAACCATATATTGCATCATGACTTACAGTGTTTAACGCTCTCAAGCACCCAATATTTTGAATCATCTTATGATATAAGGGAAACCATTCTACACAAAGGAAACAGGTTCAGAGAGGTTAGATTATGACAGGGTAAGAAGTGGAAAGAACTAAAGTCTTATGTCTTCCCGGTCAGTGTTCTTTCCACCACCCCATGCTGCCCAGGCTGGAGCTGAGTCAGTGCTCATGGGTCCTCCATCCCCAGCACCATGGGAGGCAGTGAGTAGCAATGGGCAGACTGCCAAGGGTCACGATGGGTCTTCATCACAGGGTTGGAAGGACTGGGAGGCCAGGGCTGCCCCATATGCAATTAAAATGTATATGACAATAAGCAGCAGAGATGTCAGGAATAAATGTTTAATAAAGGCTGGTGGAACAGAAGCATTTTGGAAAAAGAAGGATATAGTAGAGGGGAAGGCTGACAAGCATTTTCAGATGAGTATAATATAGCAAGTTCTCCTTTATATGCCTTGTTGAGAGAAAAGTTTTGAAATGACTGAAATATGTCTCAAAAGATAACAAATCATATTTCATGTATCTAGGCTTACCAGCTGCACAGTGACACATGATACAAATTTACTGATTGACTAAATGAATTCAGCACTTACTGAATGGAAGCAGAAACTGGTATAATTGATAGATTTGGGCTATAAGTACTTCCACTTAGGCTACTCTGTGAAACTAGGAAGCTATGTAAGCAGTTTGTCTGTATGTTAGAAGTCCCCAAGCTGCTGTCTTTGGCCTCTGATCCTGCGTGTCTGCTTTGTATAATTTTCTTCTTTCCTGGGCTCTCAAGCTGTTAGGAATCTTCCTATGGTCAATATGCTCTCCTCTGACACCTGCTGGATTTGAAATGAGACAAACCTGGATCTGACAAATTAGATAGATGACCTTCAAAGTATCGTCTGAATTCTGTAAACCTCTATGTCCATATTTGTGAAATCTATGATAGAAACTGGGCTTCCTGGTGACTCAGCAGTAAAGGATCCAACTACAGTGCAGAAGTCGCCGGAGACCCAGATTAGGTCCCTAGGTCGAGAAGATTCCCTGGAGGAGGGCATGGCAACTCACTCCAGTATTTTTGCCTGGGGAATCCCATGAACAGAGGAGCCTGTGGGCTACAGTACATAGGGTCACAAAGAGTCGGACATGACTAAAGCAACTTAGCATGCACGCATGATAGAAACTACCCTGCTTGGCTCAAAAAATTATTATGAGACCCAAGTCAAACATGTAGACAAAATGTAGAAAAATGCTTCAGTTCAGTCGCTCAGTCGTGTCCGACTCTTTGCGACCCCATGAATTGCAGCACGCCAGGCCTCCCTGTCCATCACCAACTCCCGGAGTTCACTCAGACT
>NW_011494744.1:558408-558563 GCF_000754665.1 Bison bison bison | reverse complement strand
ATCGAGTCAGTGATGCCATCCAGCCATCTCATCCTCTGTCGTCCCCTTCTCCTCCTGCCCCCAATCCCTCCCAGTATCAGAGTCTGTTCCAATGAGTCAACTCTTCGCATGAGGTGGCCAAAGTACTGGAGTTTCAGCTTTAGCACCATTCCTTC
>NW_011494744.1:557179-557883 GCF_000754665.1 Bison bison bison | reverse complement strand
CCCAGGACTGATCTCTTTTAGAATGGACTGGTTGGATCTCCTTGCAGTCCAAGGGAATCTCAAGAGTCCTCTCCAACACCACAGTTCAAAAGCATCAATTCTTCGGTGCTCAGCTTTCTTCACAGTCTAACTCTCACATCCATACATGACCACTGGAAAAACCATAGCTTTGACTAGACGGACCTCTGTTGGCAAAGTAATGTCTCTGCTTTTCAATATGCTATCTAGGTTGGTCATAACTTTCCTTCTAAGGAGTAAGCGTCTTTTAATTTCATGGCTGTAGTCACCATCTTCAGTGATTTTGGAGCCCCCCTCAAGAAAATAAAGTCTGACACTGTTTCCACTGTTTTCCCATCTATTTGCCATGAAGTGATGGGACCAGATGCCATGATCTTCGTTTTCTGAATGTTGAGCTTAAGCCAACTTTTTCACTCTCCTCTTTCACTTTCATCAAGAGGCGTTTTAGTTCCTCTTCACTTTCTGCCATAAGGGTGGTGTCATCTGCATATCTGAGGTTATTGATATTTCTCTCAGCAATCTTGATTCCAGCTTGTGCTTCTTCCAGCCCAACATTTCTCATGATGTACTCTGCATATAAGTTAAATAAACCGGATGACAATACTTGACATACTCCTTTTCCTATTTGGAACCAGTCTGTTGTTCCATGTCCAGTTCTAACTGTTGCTTCCTGACCTGCATATAGG
>NW_011494744.1:549270-557079 GCF_000754665.1 Bison bison bison | reverse complement strand
GATGTAAACTGACCTTTTCCAGTCCTGTGGCCACTGTTGAGTTTTCCAAATTTGCTGGCATATTGAGTGCAGCACTTTTACAGCATCATCTTTCAGGATTTGGAATAGCTCAACTGGAATTCCATCACCTCCACTAGCTTTGTTTGTAATGATGCTTTCTAAGGCCCACTTGACTTCACATTCCAGGATGTCTGGCTCTAGGTCAGTGATCACACCATCATGATTATCTGGGTCGTGAAGATCTTTTTTGTACAGTTCTTCTGTGTACTCTTGCCATCTCTTCTTAATATCTTCTGCTTCTGTTAGGTCCGTACCATTTCTGTCCTTTATTGAGCCCATCTTTGCATGAAATGTTCCCTTGGTATCTCTAAATTTCTTGAAGAGATCCCTAGTCTTTCCCATTCTGTTGTTTCCCTCTATTTCTTTGCATTGATCACTTAAGAAGGCTTTCTTATCTCTTCTTGCTATTCTTTGGAACTCTGCATTCAGATGCTTATATCTTTCCTTTCCTCCTTTGCTTTTTGCTTCTCTTCTTTTCACAGCTATCTGCAAGGCCTCCCCAGACAGCCATTTTGCTTTTTTGCATTTCTTTTCCATGTGGATGGTCTTGATCCGTCTCCTGTACAATGTCACGAACCTCCATGCATAGTTCATCAGGCACTCTATCAGATCTAGTCCCTTAAGTCTATTTCTCACTTCCACTGTATAATCAGAAGGGATTTGATTTAGGTCATACCTGAATGGTCTAGTGGTTTTCCCTACTTTCTTCAATTTCAGTCTGAATTTGGCAGTAAGGAGTTCATGTTCTGAGCCACAGTCAGCTCAGAAAAATGCTTAGTAAACTATAAAAGAATATGCAAATGAGGGTTATTGTTATGGTCATAATCTATGGTTTCTAATGTGACTGAAAACAGCTTAAAAATCAATAAGCTCTGAGTAAGGCTCTAAGGCAGAGAAGGTGATGGCACCCCACTCCAGTACTCTTGCCTGGAAAATTCCATGGACAGAGGAGCCTGGTGGGCTGCAGTCCATGGGGTCACGAACAGTCAGACAGGACTGAGCGACTTCACTTTCACTTTTCACTTTCATGCATTGGAGAAGGAAATGGCAACCCACTCCAGTGTTCTTGCCTGGAGAATCCCAGGGACGGGGGAGCCTGGTGGGCTGCTGTCTGTGGGGTCGCACAGAGTTGAACATGACTGAAGCAACTTAGCAAGGCTCTAAGGAGTGCTGTTAGAAATATTTGTAGTGCATGGTCATTGTGATATTTTATATGGCAACCTAGAACTTTTCTTTCTGTCTTACTTCCATCCCAGCTTTCAGGATTATAAATTGCTGCTGCTGCTGCTAAGTCACTTCAGTCGTGTCTGACTCTCTGCGACACCATAGACAGCAGCCTACCAGGCTCCTCCTTCCATGGGATTTTCCAGGCAAGAGTACTGGAGTGGGGTGCCATTGCCTTCTCCAGGATTATAAATTACGTCATGTGAATTACCACCCAACCCCACTCTCCAGTTGGTTAAATATATTGTAATCAATGCAATGACATACTATGGAAAACCTTTAGAAGCTGACATGAAATGATAATCACAATCTTTCTTTAAAAGATATTTCTGATGTGGACCATTTAAAAAGTCTTTATTGAATTTGTTACAATATTGCTTCTGTTTTATGTTTTGGGCTTTTGGCCCTGAGGTATGTCGGATCTTAGCTCCCTCACCAGGGATCAAACCAATACTTCCTGTGTTGGAAGGTGAAGTCTCAACCACTGGACCACCAGGGAAGAAGTCCCTGATCACAGCCTTTTAAATAGAGAAAAAGTGAGTTGTAGAACAGTATATGTACTACAGTCTCATTTTATGTAATAAAAATAGAGAATAGTTCTCTCCCCTTCACGCATAATTTGATGAATGGAATCCAAACACTTCAGCTGTATGTAAATGAAATGATTGGGGCGAGGCTGTGCAGCTGAATGGTGAGCCCAGGAGCCAGTCCGTTTTGGTCTTGGCTGCAGTTTGGCGCCACCTGGTGGTCGTTACCCATTTTGACCTTAATATCAATGGGGGACAATTCTGGTTCCTAGAGCTGGTTGGAATTTCCAGGACAATGACAGTGATTCTTGTATTCTTCTGGTTAGTTAGCATCGTTTCTGTGGGATGATCTGAGATTAAGCTAGAAGCATGCTGGGGACTGGAGGACCTTCCTGCCCAACCCTCCCATCCTGAGATGGGATTGCCTACTGTTCACTTGCCTCACCTCCCCATCGTCTCCATGGTGCTCCCTTGTGGAAGATAACTTTACATGACCCTCGTTTGAAAATGACTCTAGCAAAGAACAGGAGCCATGTAACAATCACATTGTATTTAAGTTCGCGTAATTCCAGGACTTCTTTTATTTCTGGTTGTGCTGGGTCTCGTTGCTGTGCAGGCTTTGTCTAGTTGCGGTGAGCGGGGGGCTACTCTTCATTGTGGCGCACAGGCTTCTCACTGTGGTGGCTTCTCTTCCTGCAGAGCACAGACTCTAGGCACACAAGCTTCGGTAGTTGTGGCGTGTGGACTCAGTTGTAGCTCGAGGGCCCTAGAGCGCAGGCTCAGGAGTTGTGGCACAAGGGCTTTAGTTGCCCATGGCATGTGGAACCTTCCCAGACCAGGGATTGAACCGTGTCCCTTGCATTGGCAGGTAGATTCTTCTCCACTGTACCCTGTACCACTAGAGAAGTCCCAGGGTTTGTTTGTATATATTTATTCACATACACAAAAATACATTTTTATATCCATAGCAGATGGTTCAAAGGATATACAACCTAACAACAGTGATTTTTTATGGAGAATGAGATGGGAAAGGTGGAGGAAAGAAAGGAAAAAAGTAGAAATGGGAAGTTTGCCTTTATATTGATATATTTCCTTACTGCTTGAAAATTTTTGATAAGATACCTATATCTATATTGGATGAGGCATTAATACCATTTCTATGATTGTCTAAAAATAAAAAATAATTAATTAAAAAATACATGTCTATAGATGGTGGTAAATAATCTGCCTGCAATGCAGGAGACATGGGTTCTATCCCTGGGTCTGGAAGATCACCTGGAGAAGGGAATGGCAATCTGATTCAGTATTCTTGCCTGGAGAATTCCATGGACAGAGGAGCCTGGCAGGCTACAGTCCATGGAATCGCAAAGAGTTGACTAACACTTTCACTTTCAACTATATACTTAAATCATATAATTATAAATGTAAAATTCACTGAAAGCCAACCCACCAAAGACCATTTAACCCAATGACCAATTCTCAAAATTATTGAGAATTTTGTCAATATCCATTTAGATGTTACTTACCTCCAGGCATTGTTTCAGCCTTTTCACTGTGGGTTTTGTTCATTCAGCCTACCGGAACATCAATCTTGCATGTTTCACATTTCACATGTCTAGCATTTCTTAAATGCTCAAGTTTTATTGGGGAATGGATGGGATTTCTCTTAAATGTACTTACCGTATTATTTGGCCTTTGCATGTGTGTTAAGTCGCTTTAGTCATGTCTGACTCTTTGTGACCCTGTGGGCTGTAGCCCACCAGGCTCCTCTGTCTAAGGGATCCTCCAGGCAAGAATACTGGAGTGGGTTGCCATGCCCTCCTCCAGAGGATCTTCCCGACCCAGGGATGAACCAGCATCTCTTACGTCTCCTGCATTGGCAGGTGGATTCTTTACCATGAGCACCACCAAGGAAGCCCATTTGAATTTTAGTAATTGGAAAAATGGCATGTTGTCTTTTTACAGATTTATCTCTAGCTGATTTGTGGACTCAAAATCCACAGCAAACATGAGCAGATCTACTGGCTTCTTCGGGACGAGACCTTATCAGTGTGTCAACATTAGCAGAAACTTAGAGTACTTTCCTCCTCTAAGATGACATGTATATCCTTCTAGGATAGTTTGTGAAACAGTAACTAGTGTATGGGATATCAAGCTAAGAAGTTGTTTCCACGTCACCAAGATCCAACTCAAATTTTTACTAGATTTTTCTTTATCCTATGTTATCATTTACTCAGACTTGTCTTTTCTTAACATAGAACCTGGAAGAGAAGAGCATTGCACAAGATGACAAGGAGATGCTCCTGAGCTCAGAGGAGGACAGCTTCTTTGTCCAGGTGCATGACGTTTCCCCAGAGCAACCACGCACGGTCATCAAGGCGCCGCGTGTCAGCACCGCGCAGGATGTCATTCAGCAGGTGAAGGCCTCCCCGCCCTCCCCCAGCCCTGTCCTCAGTGTCAACTGCTGGGCTCAGCCTCCTCTGGGAATAAGGTTCTGGAACACAGGGGATACGACAAGGCAGCATGTGCCTGGTAAGGCCAGGAAGTGTCCGGTCCTTCAACGATACTTGCCCAGTATATGCTGTGAGTCAGGCTCTCTCGGAAGCCTTGACAGCAGAGCCAGGAGGTGGATCTGCAGAGCGGGAGCGTCACTGTCCATCACCTAGTGACCGTCTCTCTGGGATCCTTCAGATGACACGCAGGAGGACTCTCTGACCCTCTCCCCTTCTCTGGTCTTCTCTCCCCGCTTCTTTGTATATGGCTCCAGAGAACTCTGCTGCCTTCATTCCACGCCCTGTAGTGGTTTGCGTTTATTAAACACTTGCTTGAGAAGTTAGCATAATGGCTCACAGAACAGACTCTGAATCAGGTTGTTCCAGGTAAACCCTGGCTCTACATCTTACTAGCTGGGAGAGCTTGGGGAAGTCATTTAACAATCTGTGCGTAAGTTACATGGGTGTGGTGGTAAATTGTCTCTTTAAAAAAAAAAAAAAAGACCCCAATTTGTAGCATTTGCGTTTCTGTCTTGTACATTCCTCAAACATCAGATTCCAGTGGGCTCCAGCACAATGCTGTGTGCCAAGCTACCACACAGAAAAACATGAAGATAGTATAACAGCACTTTCTTAATAGCTATTGTGAACATTAAATATATGTAATGGACATTTGCCTAGTATAACACCTAACATGGCAAAGCACTATTTAAATGTTATTTGCTACACTGACTGCACAATAATTTGGTTAATATTAGTCTCCTTAATAGACTTTGAACTCCCCAAAGTACATACAGTACCTGGGACATAGTAAATGTTAGATGAGTGAATAAATGAAAGATAGTCTCGATAAAAGAGAGGTGAGACCAGGTAAGTCTTAAAATGCTTTCAACATCCAAGACTCTGAGATGAAGAGGCAGTGTCGTGCGCCAGAGAGGCTCTGGAGGGTCAGGATTCTGTCCCTCACTGTCTGGGTCACTTTCAGATCTATGAACTTTGGTGGATGCAGAAAATCTGGCTCAAGTCCTTTTTCTGTTACTAAGCTGTCCATCCTCTGTAATATGCCTGACCTCTTAAGCTTAAGCCTCCTTGTCTGAAAAATGGGGATTGTAACATCTAAATCATGGATGGGTGTTGTGAAGCTAAACGAGGCAATGTCAAGTTTGTGTAAGCTACAACTGTGAGAATGTAAACTGAGAGGTGGGATGACATGATCTGAAAAGGACCCCCCACCCCTGTCCAAAAGTCTGCGACATTTTTCCACCTTAAAGTCTCGTTTACAGGGAAGCAAGTGTTGGAGATCCTGTGTTTTTATTCTGTTGATCATAACTTACCTTTCAGACCTTATGCAAAGCCAAATATTCCTATAGCATCCTGAGCAACCCCAACCCGAGTGACTATGTGCTTTTGGAAGAGGTGGTGAAAGACACCGCCAACAGGAAATCTTCCACCCCAAAGGCCTCCCAGCGCGTCCTTTTGGATCAGGAGTGTGTGTTTCAAGCTCAAAGCAAGTGGAAAGGTGCAGGAAAATTCATCCTTAAGCTAAAGGAACAGGTGCAGGTAAAGTTCAAGGTTATTTTGCTCTATTTGATTTTCATAACTACAGTATAATCAAATTCAGGAGCTGGTGAAAGCCAGAAGGAAGTTCCCGAGTCAAGGACACTAGTGGGAAGAATGCGGTTTGGCTCTGTTTTCACTGTGTGGAAAGAAATGTTTCCCTCTGGGTGTAAGCAGTCTTGAGGTGCCCGGGGGGTGAGGGGGGGTCCCCTCCACCCTGCTTTCCAAAGCTCTACCGACCAGAGAGAGAACAACAAAGGGCTCTCTCTGATACAATCTCTTTAACCTAATACCAAGGGCAGGTTCTTATTTTCTACAGGCATCTCGAGAAGATAAAAAAAAAGGCATCTCTTTTGCAAGTGAACTCAAGAAGCTCACCAAGACTAAACAGCCCCGAGGACCCACATCACCTTCTCAGGTCTTGGCCTCAGAAAACGTCCAAAACAAGGAAGAGAAACCTGTGGGTGGCTTGCCTTCCAGTGACACCATAGACTACCGACAGTGAGCAAGATAGCACGGTTTACCCAGGTATCCCGAGTCATCGCAGCGTTCTAAAATGGGGGTCAACTATACTGCTTTGTAAGACATAAGTTTGTACACTGTCTTTTGTCTTTTCCTGGAGGAGGAAGTTCCAGAGGCAGGTAGGGATGGTACCCTAGAGAAAAGGGGCTCTGAAGATACACACGACTTCAGCACTGATGATTTCAGATCTCCTTATTTTGTAGATAACCAAAGGCCACAAGAGGACAATAAACTTGCCCAAACTGCAATAGCTTTATTTCATCAGACATAGAACTGTCTTAATTACTGGTAATTCACATGAACATTCTCAAAGGACTGCTATGGGTCTTTCTGTTTTCATTCTTTGGACTTTTAGTTTGCTGTTCTTCTAATTTAGCTCTGATTTAGCCTTAACAACCTCCATTTCTTCTGACTCAATGAAAAAATTAAGATCTGGCATGCAAGTTGTGATGATTAAAAAGAAAGCAAAATGACATAACAGCCTGAAGTAAATTATGCCTTTGGTTGCCAGCTCACTGCTTGGTATTCCCATACAGAGTAAATTTCATTCTGTTTTAAACTATTTAAATGGAACCTGAATTTTTTTTAAAAAGGCATGTGAGGAAACCAAACATAGATCTCTTCTTTCACTTAGTTTCTTAATGAACTCAGTTCACTTCAGTTCGGACGCTCAGTCGTATCCGATTCTTTGTGACCCCATGAATCGCAGCACACCAGGCCTCCTTGTCCATCACAAACTCCCGGATTTCACCCAAACCCATGTCCATTGAGTCGGTGATGCCATCCAACCATCTCATCCTTTGTCGTCCCCTTCTTTCCTGCCCTCAATCTTTCCCAGCATCACGGTCTTTTCAAATGAGCCAGCTCTTCACATAAGGTGGCCAAAATATTGGAGTTTCAGCTTTAGCATCAGTCCTTCCAATGAACACCCAGGACTGATCTCCTTTAGGATGGACTGGTTGGATCTCCTTGCAGTCCAAGGGACTCTCAAGAGTCTTCTCCAACACCACAGTTCAAAAGCATCAATTCTTCGGCGCTCAGCTTTCTTAATAGTTCAACTCTCACATCCATACATGACCACTGGAAAAACCACAGCTTTGATGAGACAGACTTGTGTTGGCAAAGTAATGTCTCTGCTTTTTAATATGCTGTCTAGGCTGGTCCTAACTTTCCTTCCAAGGAGTAAGTGTCTTTTAATTTCATGGCTGCAGTCACCATCTGCAGTGATTTTGGAGCCCAAGAAAATAAAGTCTGACACTGTTTCCACTGTTTTCCCATCTATTTCCCATGAAGTGATGGGATCGGATGCCCTGATCTTAGTTTTTTGAATGTTGAGTTTTAAGCCAGCTTTTTCACTCTCCTCTTTCACTTTCATCAAGAGGCTCTTTAGTTCTTCTTCGCTTTCTGCCATAAGGGTGGTGTCATCT
>NW_011494744.1:510732-549170 GCF_000754665.1 Bison bison bison | reverse complement strand
TGACAATATACAGCCTTGATGTACTCCTTTTTCTATTTGGAACCAGTCTGTTGTTCCATGTCCAGTTCTAACTGTTGCTTCCTGACCTGCATATAGGTTTCTCAAGAGGCAGGTCAGGTGGTCTGGTATGCCCATCTCTTTCAGAATTTTCCACAGTTTATTGTGTTCCACACAGTCAAAGGCTTTGGCATAGTCAACAAAGCAGAAATAGATGTTTTTCTGGAACTCTCTTGCTTTTTTGATGATGCAGCAGATGTTGGCAATTTGATCTCTGGCTCCTCTACCTTTTCTAAAACCAGCTTGAACATCTGGGTGTTCACGGTTCACATACTGCTGAAGCCTGACTTGGAGAATTTTAAGCATTACTTTACTAGCGTGTGAGATGAGTGCAATTGTGTGGTAGTTTGAATATTCTTTGGCATTGTCTTTCTTTGGGACTGGAATGAAACTGCTGAGTTTTCCAAATTTGATGGCATATTCAATATCACGGTAATCCAAGTCTATGCTCCGACCAGTAATGCTGAAGAAGCTGAACGGTTCTATGAAGACCTACAAGACCTTCTAGAACTAACACCCAAAAAGATGTCCTTTTCATTATAGGGGACTGGAATGCAAAAGTAGGAAGTCAAGAAACACTTGGAGTAACAGGCAAATTTGGCCTTGGAGTACAGAATGAAGCAGGGCAAAGGCTAATAGAGTTTTGCCAAGAGAACGCACTGGTCATAGCAAACACCCTCTTCCAACAACACAAGAGAAGACTCTACACATGGACATCACCAGATGGTCAACACTGAAATCAGATTGATTATATTCTTTGCAGCCAGAGATGAAGAAGCTCTATACAGTCAGCAAAAACAAGGCCGGGAGCTGACTGTGGCTCGGATCATGAACTCCTTATTGCCAAATTCAGACTGAAATTGAAAAAAGTGGAGAAAACCACTAGACCATTCAGGTATGACCTAAATCAAATCCCTTATGACTATACAGTGGAAGTGAGAAATAGATTTAAGGGACTAGATCTTATAGACAGAGTGCCTGATGAACTATGCATGGAGGTTCATGACATTGTCCAGGAGACAGAGATCAAGACCATCCACATGGAAAAGAAATGCAAAAAAAGCAAAATGGCTGTCTGAGGAGGCCTTACAAATAGCTGTGAAAAGAAGGGAAGTGAAAAGCAAAGGAGAAAAGGAAAGATATAAGCATCTGAATGCAGAGTTCCAAAGAATAGCAGGGAGAGATATGAAAGCCTTCCTCAGTGATGAATGCAAAGAAATAGAGGAAAAGAATAGAATGGGAAAGAAGAGAGATCTCTTCAAGAAGATTAGACATACCAAGGGAACATTTCATGCAAAGATGGGCTCAATAAAGGACAGAAATGGTATAGACCTAACAGAAGCAGAAGATATTAAGAGGAGGTGGCAAAAATACACAGAACTGTACAAAAAAAGATCTTCACAACCCAGATAATCACGATGGTGTGATCACTCACCTAGAGCCAGACATCCTAGAATGTGAAGTCAAGTGGGCCTTAGGAAGCATCACTACGAACAAAGCTAGTGGAGGTGATGGAATTCCAGTTGAGCTATTTCAAATCCTGAATAATGAACTCAAGGGATTATTAAAGCCCTCTTTTCACCTGTTCCATCATAGAGTTCTAAGATTTAAAATCCTTGAGACATCAACAGCATGGTGAAGGCATTGTTGCTTATATTACACAGCTGCATCATCTGTCTGCCCACAATCAGTTATTTCTTATATAAAATTATAGCTCACAATTTAAAGAATTTACTGATACCTCTTGATGGGGCCAAATCTGACGTACAAGAGCCCATATTGAGCCAATGTTTAAGAAGCAACTCCTAAAACAACTGGTGCCCCAGATACACTTACAAAGAAAGCTCTTTCAAAACAGACGTAGCGGAACACAGGAAACCACCTCCTCCAGAGCTTCTGCACAGCCCACTATCCCGAGTCAGGGCTCTTTAGGTTTTGTATGCAAAGACTCACCAGAAAGGAATCTCAGCACCATGGAGCAGTCCACATCATACAGCATCAGATAATACTGAATCTGCACAGAATCGTGAAACCCCGGACTGTTCCAGACTCTGAGAAGGCTCAGCACTCATGTTTTGTTGTGGTACTTCTGGTATTCCATACCCTCCCCTTTTTTTTGTATTATCTTTATTACCACCTTGCTTCCTGTTAGTTCCCTGACCAGGAATTGAACCCGGGTCCCCGGCAGTGAAAGTGCAAAGTCCTAACCACTGGACCACCAGAGAATTCCCTGGTATCTTAAAGTTCCAGACTCAACTTACTTTTCTTCTTTCTTTCCTTGCTTTCTTCTCCAAGAACTGAGCACCATGTGGAGCCTCTGCAGCTTTTGGAAAATGACTCCTCATGGTAGTGGGTCTATGAGCACACGGTAAAGACAATGATCAGAATTTCAGATATTGTTCTCCATATCAAGAACTTAGCATCAAATAAATTACACATGCGACAATGTTATGCACACCTCTCACCTCTTTGTTATAACCTCCGTTAATGATAGAGTGGAATTACACTTGGCAGAGAAAAAGCCCTGGGTGTGCCAGAAGATTAATAAGTACATAATACAACTCCATTAGAAATTTGACTTCAAAATAATGTGCTTGCTCTAATGAGCATTACTAGTTGCTTATACTTTATGAGAACAGGGAAGGGGGTGGTGATTTAGATGATTGCCTTTGGATTCAATTTTCCTATCATAAGCAGAAATTCATAGTCAGTCAGTTGACCTCTTTCCCTAAATTTGGGGAAGGTTCTCTTTAACAGTCATTGAAAGAATAGCCATTGGTGCATAGATGTATATATGGTAATATATGTCCCATGTTATTAACTTTACAAATAGTGTCTCCAAGAGCACTTGGGAAAAAAGAAGGGCCTTTCTGTATATGCTCATAAGAAAACAAGTTTAGTATTTTTATTGCTTTCTGAGCAACATAATATTTCATGTTATTTGTTCTGAAATATTCACCTCTAAACTTTCAAGAGTTACCCCCTAATACTAATATAAGAATTTCTAAACAAGTAATTATTTACCTTAAGTAATATATTTAACGAGTTGAAAGAAGTCCACCTTTAAAAAAAAAAAAAGCTAAACAGTTTGTGGTTAAAAAACTTTCTACAGAATGTGGTGTTCCAGGGCAGAAATAGCCTAATGTTCCACCTCCCAGGAACATCATGTTCTAACACTATGAGTTTATAGGAAATATTCTCTGCCCCAAACCCAGCCACCAGAGCTGTGGGTTTCTGTTGGTTGAACCCTAAACCTTGCTACACTGTGGACTGTTTCTGCTGCTTCACTTTGAAGACATTAATACTAACAAGCCTATGTATACGACTTTACAGGTGAAGATCTTTTGGCAAGAAGTTAAAATCAAGAACGAACATAATGGAGACAAATATAATTCCCTTGTTTTCATAAACTAAACTGGAAACTTATGATTTCTGAACTCTTGATATAAGGTCTGAGCTGAGGTCAAGCAAAATGGTACAGAACTGGTTTCCTGCTGATTGAAGCAAAGAAGCCCAGCAGACTGCCATTTTACACCTGTCAACAGTTGGAAAAACCACCGCTAAGCTTGCAATAATTGACTTAGAACAGGAGTCAGCAAACTTTTTGTAAAGGGCTAGTCAGTAAATATCTTCGTTCTTCAAATGGTCTCTGTTGCAATGACTCAGCTTAATGCAAAAGCAGCCGTAGACAATACATACATGATTGAATGTGGCTGTGATCCAAGAAAACTATTTAAAGACATTGGAATTGGAATGGTATATCACTTTCCCATGGCATAAATATTCCTCTTTGGATTTTTTGAAAAATCATTTTAAAATGTAAACTATTCTTAGTTCAACAGCCACACAAGAGCAGGTGGCAGGCTGGATTTGGTTCAAGGGCCACAGTTTGCTGACCTGACTTAGAAAACTGGGAACAAGATGCAAAGAGGTAAGAAATGAAGCAGGCTGGTTTAGTCATACCTATTACGGATAAGAATTGGAAGCTCTGGGGCATTGCATGTGTAAATATGTCCTTTAGGACTCATTAAAAAGTAATTCAACGTACTCTACATTGTGTACCATCATGAACTCTTCTATAGTGTTTCTTTTTACATATAGAATGATGTTGGGTTTTTTATGTTTATTGCTTATATTCACAGACTTTTGGTTTCTACAAAATGAATTTAGAATAACGTATCTACTGAGTTGTGGCATCTTAGTAAGAAACTTAACCATGTTTCTAACGCAAAAGTAGACTGAGTTGGTGTTTATTTATTTTACGAGGTTTGTACTGACACTGTACCTATGTATTTATTATACATAGCCTTCTTGATATTGCTTGCAGATTAGAAGCATTAGTGGTTCTATGTCACTATTTGAAAACAAATCTTAAAAGAAAATGTATACCCTGAATACCTGAAATAGGCCAGAATTTCATGTAACTTGCCATTTAACATAAATTATTTTTAAAACCTTGCTGTATAAGACTATCATGTAAGTGTAAAGGATTCGTCTTGTTCTTGGCATGAAGCAAATTGTGACTTTTCACATGAAATGTGTTCCTCTAAAGTAAAATCCAAATTTTATCTTTCTAATGACCTTCAAATTTGATGTTTTTCTTCAAATTACAAAACATACTAAAATCTCTAATCTTTGCTTTGAGACATTTGCATCATAAAAAAAAAATGAATAAAATAATTCCCCGTTCTTTGTGTACTCTTGACAAAAGTATCAAAAACACACAACACACCTTTCATGTAATTGGAAGTTCTGACTAAGTCACAAACCTCATTGCTAAAAGAATCGCCGTTTGCTTGTCAATAGCATTCAGGCTATTTCAAGTTGATGCTGTTTGTACAGTACTGCAGGTCTCTTTTTAAATCAAATAGTCAGTCTGCAACAAATGCACAATGCTCCCTTCACTTTAAATTTCCCAGAAACTGTGATCAAACTTGTCTCAACTAATGGGCATTTTTGCCATCTGTTTGGGCTTTGCTGTGCTTAGCTGCTCAGTCATGTCCGATTCTTTACAACTCCAGAGACTGCAGCCCACCAGTCTCCTCTGTCCATGGCGATTCTCCAGGCAAGAATACTGGAGAGGGTTGCCATATCCTGCTCCAGGGGAGCTTCCCAACCCAGGGATTAAACCCAGGTCTCCCGCGTTACAGGTGGATTCTTGCCTGACAGAGCCACCAAAGAAGCCTCTGGTTGGGCTTACTGTGTCATTAAAATCGAGTTACTAGTCTAACTGGCAAGTTAGACTACTAGTCTAACAGTCAAGTTAGACTAGTAGTCTAACAGTCAAGATGAAACTGTGCAGAGCAGTGAGATGGAAAGCAAGGCTGGCCTCACGAGGTTTTATCAATTGGCCTTGATTCTAAGCCTCCCATCCCACACCATGGTCCTTAGCATAAAATCTGGAACTTACCTTGAGACTGGTTTTAGGAACTGAGTGAACCCAGCCTTCTGCCTATGTTGCAACTCATCTTGATCGTTCATCCTATTGTGAGGTAAAGTACATACTCTGGGATTTGAGTCCTAGGGATTTTAGGAGGGACACATTGCTCAAAAATGTAGAGGGTTTACTCTATTATTACAAATAACCAGCACAACCTGGTGTTTGCCAAAGTAAATTTTGATTTGAAGTTTCTCTGAATTATACAGCTGTATTAGTATAGCAAATGCAAGAAACTGTCCTACTGTTTAGGACATCTAATATAGCACCCAGGCTTATAGCCATTACCACTTCATACTTGTCAGACTACTAAAACCTGGGGAGCAAACTTGCATCAGTAAAGCTGACATGGGAAAGAATCTAATATGTAAGCTGGGTTTATTACACGATTTTGAGGAAAAATATTTTAAGATGCTTCACTGAAAACAGAAAGAAAGGAGCATGAATTCTGTCCCTCTGTTGGGTGATTCCAACTTTTAAGATTATGGGAGCTGGCAGGAAAGGATTTAGACTGGGAATCCAATGTGATGTGTGACACCAGAAAAAACAGAGTCACTTCCTCTCTATCACCTCATCCTGAATTTACTGTTTTGCCAACTAATGTAAGATCACATAAGGGCGTGAAGGAGTTGAGAATAAGTCTGAGGATAAATTTGTAGGAAGTAACAGCATTATTTGGGCAGAAAGTACCCTCTTGAAGGAACACCTCCTTTCATGTCATCCTTAGCAAGTAAAAGTTATTTATTTATAAATTCTCCTGTTGGGGAGAAATATGGAGTCCAGACTCAACAAAAGTGAGTCAAAAGTCGAATTTACTTTTCCACAAAGGTCTCCCATCTTGATGGCTCTGGAGACAATGGAGGCTCATTAATGACAGTTGGCCTCCCCAGTGGCTCCGTATGTACTTTTCTTAAAAACTATATCTTTCCTTTCCTCTGTTCTCTCCCTTTCTAGTATCTCTGTAGACCTCTCCTCCTGTGCCAGACACCCAGAGACCTTGCTTAATTCCGAAAAGTAATCAGACCTTGTGTACTGGTCTGGTAAAACAGAATTAACTAAAACATAAAACTCCACAACTCTGCTCCCGTGCCACTATGGAGGATATTCCTGGCTGGTGTCAGATTTTAAACTTGGCACAGTGAAAGGCAGCCTACAACGAAAGAAATCTCTAAATGGTAGCCTTGAACCCCTCCAGTTGTTTCTCTCACAGCAGCAGCAACAGGGGAATCCCTGGGCCCTCCAAAAAGTTACTAGAAAAGGAGACTGCCTCTTACACCAAGCCCACCCCTCCTCAGTCAACATTTCCATGATACAGTACATTGTTAACAACTTAAATGTTCTCTGCCATTGCTACCTATTAATTTCCTAAGTACAGTCCTTGCCTGATGGCTAAGGATTTTGACAGGAATTCCTGAATGTTTTTGAGATACTGAGTCTCCAAGATTACCAAGCTGTTTGTATATCTCTCTTAGATCCAAAACATGCTATGCTCAAGTCTGCCATCAAGCAGGCCCCTGAAACCTTCCCTATTTCAGATGATACAGGTCTCTGAACTTCAAGACAACTCACTCTGACACTCAACTGGGTAATGCCTCATTCAAACAAAAATGACTTGACTCGGCATACAAGGGCATGGAAGGCTGAGGCCCATATGTATCTGTTGTTACCCCCGTTCCTGTGTAGTGCCTAGCACGTGCTAAGCACACAGCAGGTGTTCAAAAGTTATCTAGTTAAAGAAACAGATATTAAGACTAGTTTATAATAGCCTCGGGCTATATGTGTGTGTGTTATCATTAATGACTATAATATTTAGCTCTGAAAATGAAACCCATCAGTACAAGACTACAGAAGTTAAGTGCACAAGTATGTTTCATCCTCAATTCAATGGCAGCCCACTCCAGTACTCTTGCCTGGAAAATCCCATGGATGGAGGAGCCTGGTAGGCTGCAGTCCATGGGGTCGCCAAGAGTCGGACACGACTGAGCGCCTTCACTTTCACTTTTCACTTTCATGCATTGGAGAAGGAAATGGCAACCCACTCCAGTGTTCTTGCCTGGAGAATCCCAGGGACGGGGAGCCTGGTGGGCTGCCGTCTATGGGGTCGCACAGAGTCGGACACGACTGAAGTGACTTAGCAGCAGCAGCAGCAATTCATACAGGATATTCAAATATAAGATGTATAATTTTATGGTCCCACTGTGATTCTCTGTATATGTAACAAGGTTAAAAGCATAGTGCAACTGTGGAATAGTTGATGAACTTCTATTTTAAAACTGATTTTTCATTTAAAGTATAGTTTCTGCTGCCAAAGTGAAATATACATGTATTTATATATGTTTGGAAAAATAAATGATTTGCGACACATACTGGTCACTTGTGTTCCAATGGGGAAAGACCCCTAGGTCATCTAAACAAAGATTCATAACATTTCTGGCTTTTAATATCTAAAAAGTGGGTTAGAAGCAAATATTTATATGTTGAATCATACATTTCTCACCATTAAATAATCAAGCCTAAAACTGATTTTAGAAACTAGTTGGACTGCTGTGCATTTTTTTAATTCTCAAAAGAATAGAAAAAGGAAGCTTTTTTATTCAACTGTTCACAGTAAAGAATATTTATAAACAGGTAATTTAAAACACTTACTTCATAGGCCATTCCTAGAATATGGCAACAGTCACATAAAATACTACTTTTTATTTATATTCCTAAGAATAGGCATTTCACCATTTAAAAAAAGGGGGCGGGGGGAATAAAATAAAAGCCCCTCGTGCTGCACGCATGCTAAGCCACGTAAGTAGTGTCCAACTCTGTGCAGTCCCATGGGATTGCAATCCCATGTAGCCTCCTCTGTCCACGGGATTCTTCAGGCAAGAACACTGCGGTGGGTCGCCAAGACCTCCTCCAGGGGATCTTCCGACCCAGGGATCAAAGCCGTCTCTCCTACGTCTCTTGCACTGGCAGGTGGGCTCTGTACCACTAGTGCCACCTGGGAAACCCAGAAGACCCTCACTGGATACCTTTTATCCTTAAGACAGAGTGGTAATGTCTCAGACTTGTTTTTTTCCACCTGGAAGGGATTTTTCCCCTTTCACCCTCCAGAGCATGTCAGAAAATATGAAGGACTTCAAAGAGACTGGAATCACACTCAAACTCTCCATGAAAGCAACCATGATGAGCACTCATTCTTTTTCCCATATACCAAATTAGGTTACTTCTTGAAGTTTATTGTCCGGGAAGAGCCAAAGAACCTGGTACCCAATTGAAAGCTGTTTTTCCTTTTCTCAAAAATGTTCATAAAAATATATACACTCAAATTTAGAATGTTTCTCGCTTCCATCATGGTGGTGCAATAAAAATAGATTTATTTGGTTACAAAGAGTAACTGGTAAAAAGGAATCTCATAGTCTTGATTTTCCTGTGCATATTTTTAGGATTGGGACAGAACCGTGTGCCACGCAAAAGATAATTCTTTCTCCTCAAGAGAAGGTCCTGAATTAACAATAATCTTTATGTGCACCCGCACAAACACACAAATATACAGGAAGTCCACCGACTCCTCATTCTTCCACTACCGCAGTGATGTTTCCAAACATTTGGTGAAATCCAGAGGCAACGGAGTAGCAACTTGACTGCAATGTCTTTTGATCAGTTGATTTAACTCTTCATTCAAAAATGAATCCCCTTGTAAAACTTTATCCTGAAAAAATATTAGAAGTATGAGTTAAAAGTCTGCTTATGCTGTAAGCAAAAGACAAGCCATGAGCAAAGCTACAGATGGCAACAGCTGACATCAAAGCACACGGAATGTAACAATGACAGGGCCCGCATCAGGTCTTGGACACGCCAGCTAGTCTACACTGAATCAAGTCTCCTGTCTCCAAGGGAATCCAATCCCAGAAATTCACCCTACCATCAGCTCCTAGACATGAAAAAAAAAAAAAAAAATCCACCTAGAAAACAATTTAGCAAGTTGAAATCAGTTACTAAGAGACATTTAGTTTTTATTCCATCTTTTAAAAAAAATTATGAAAACCATCACATACCTTCCTTTTGGAGTTTGAAGATTCAACAGGAGGATTGAAGGTCATTGCTGCCATGCTATAAGCCTCAAAAAGTTCTGCAGCAGATCTATAATAACAAACATAAGAAATGTAAAGGCACCAATCTATCCATAACTTGAAAAGTTAGACTGCACCCGAAGAATTAGATCGTACCCAGAGAAAACAGTTTGTACTCAATATATACTTCTCAATCTCCCTCACCTACTTCTCTCCTCCTAACCCCCTCCTTTCTGGCACCCCCTCATTGTTCTCTGTATCCATGACTGTTTCTATTTTGTTGGTTCATTTATTTTGAGAGTGAAATCATACAGTATTTGTCTTTCTCTGACTTATTTCACCTAGCATAATACCTTCTATGCCCATCCATGTTGTTGCAAAGGGCAAGCTTTAATGCCTTTTTTCATGGCTGAGTAATATTCCAGTCATATATACCTCACTTTCTTTATTCATGTATTGATGGGCATTTAGGTTGCGTCCATATCTTGGCTATTGTAAATAATGCTGTGATGAACTTAAGGATGCATATATATTTTCTAATTAGTGCTTTTGTTTTCTTTGAAAACCAGCAAAACATACATATAAAATAAGTCCTAAATCCCCATATTAAAACTTCATTATCCAACTAAATCCACCTCATATAGGTCTGGTATACACGGATAAATATAAGCCTGAACGAAAAGAAGGCTGAGCAAAAGACCTCAAGTTTAATGTGATCAAATCTCAACTCAATCAGTTATGTGAAAGATATGCAACTAAGTGTTAAGTTAGTCGTGAGAACACAAGGCATGGAGTTATCTTCCACGGATTTCCAACAGTGTAATTCTTCAGTTTGCGTGGATTGGAAGCCAGGAGAGGCCAATCAGGACAGAATAAATGTCCATACCCTTGCATATAAATGAATCCTTAATGATCTGAGACTGAAGAAGGGCAAAGGTTAACTCTGTCCTACCTAGAAGGAAAAGAATTTATAGGAAATTACAATTTATACCTCATTAAGAGAGGTGGGTAGCTGACTATTATGATGTAAAAATACAGATCTGTTTTGTCATCTCTCCAGTATTTCAAGAGAAGCTGGAAATGTGATTTTTAGGTGAATTCCCCCAAATTTTACAATATAGCAACTAATCAGACTTTTTCTCAAACACTGACTAGACCAGAAAATTTTGTTTTCAGGCCACCTGTCTGTGGTCTCTGATTAAAGAAACCAGTGGGGCTGTAATAGCTCTGAGTGTCGGGACTATCACAAAGGTGTCTTCTGTAGAACCAAGTATTTCCTAATTGATCTTGTGTGGGGGTGAGGGGAGAGAAAAAATAATTACTACTGTTTCAACTTCTTTGTACTTTTTGAAATTTTTCAGAATAAAAACTTGTGGGTAAAGAAACTTCTTTTAGAAGGACCCCTTTCCCCATCTGGAAGAGAAACACTGTAAGTGCTGGTCCAGATTCTGACCAGTCAGGGGACACAAAAAGATAGTTGTGAGGCCTAACAAGAGAAACTGCTGCCTTCTAGGTGGCCGGGTTCAAAGCACTTCTCTCTGCTTCTTCACTTCTCCCTTTCTGGTCCTAGCAGAACCATTCAGAGGGGGAAAAAAGGGGAGTCTGGTTAGACTCAGGGATCTTCACATAAAGCAAATATGGCATCATCTTATTAAAAGTTAACCCTAAATAATAAGCACCTGGGGATTCACTATTCTCTCTATTTACCTGTATGTGTGAAAAACTTTTTATAACTAAAAAAAAAAGTAATTATTCAAAACAAACCAAATCTCAGTTAGCAATGTTTTCTCCTTGGAATAACTCAAGAAAATGAAGTGGACCAAATCCAGATGACCAAATGGCCACTTTCCATTTTGAAATCTATTACTTTGTAAAAAACAGATTTCTCATAATCAAAACAGCTATCAGTGGTAATCTGGAGTTCTATAATAAGGCGACACTAAACACTACCTTCGGCTCAATTCTGGCTTGAGCGCTTCCGAGCCTTCTGAAGGGGCTCCGGCAATGAGGTGAACAGCGAGCCTCTGCACGATGGGATGGTAATGTCGCTGAAGGGGAAAGAGGACCACCACATTTTGCGCGGGTCAGTATTTTATAAGACACAAGCCACAGTTTAATAAACACCAGTTTTTCTAAAAACTACAAATGCATATCTAATTCATTAGAACCACCCACCCACAGAAAAAACAGTACCTTTGCTCACAAGATTCCAAGTCTGATGACCAAGCTACTAGTAATGTAGCTTAGTCTTGCTTTTACAGTATGAAAAGGAAAATCAAAAGGCAATTTCTCTTTCAGAGTAAAAAAAGTTAGTTTACAACAGATTTCCTGAAATGTATTTCCACTCGAATGCTACTGTTCACACTATAGGGTCACAACATAGGTGAAACCCTCTTGAAACTGGCAGGCTTCCGAAGTCTCCCTGGATAGGACCCAATACAAATATGCCTCATAACGAATCTTCTATTTTGAATAGTGTCAGGGAAAGATTTCAGGAAATCTCACCCTACAATACTGTCACCACTTTCTGCTTCCTTAGAAAATGCATCTCAGCATCTTAATAGCAAGAGCAAAGTGAGATGTGGAATATTAAGACAGGAATTGTAGGAAAGGCAGTCCCAAAACAAAATACATTAAGTTCTCTGGCAATTATAGCTACTTGGGCAAAAACTGAAAAATTTTTTCACAAAAAGGAAGGGGCTTGGGTGGGGGGTGGGGGGGGGATCCTCTTACCCGCAGTGCATGCAATTCCCAAAGAGCAGTGTTCTGAGCATTGCAGTACTCGGGTTCATCCAGCTCAGGAAGGAAAACCCCACTCCCCTGAGATTCATTGTCAAGCAACAGGTCTGTTTTAGGGAAAGTCTGCAAAAATGTCACAGAAAAAGAAGGACTAATTAAAACAATATTATTAATTTTAAGGATGCTATTGGATTCTGTACTTTTATTTCCATTTAAACATAATTTGGTTCTATAGTTACATATGAGATATAAGTACATGTACTTTATACCTAGTTTTAATTTCTGCAATTTAAGTTTGCTCCATAACAGAACAAAAATTGCAAAAGAATATTTTCTTAGCTTGCTTTGAAAATAATTCATTTCATCTTGCAAAAGAAAACAGATATTCTTTCACTCAGCAACCCCACTTTTAGGAATCCTTCTTATAGAAATAATTACATTAGATACACATATAAGAATATTCACTATAGCATCATTTATAATAGCAGAGATGCAAACAACTTACACCCATCAAAAGAAAAATGCAAAGTGTAAAAGCCAGATTGCTTAAATTTTAATTTCAACTCTGCAACTTACTAGTAGTGTCACTTTAGGCAAGTTTCTTAATTTCTCTGGACCTCAGTTTTTCCTATCTATAAATGAGAAAAATAGTAGCTACTTCAGAGTTGCTATGAAGATTAAGTGAATTAATTTTTGCAAAGCATTGTAACAGTGCTTTTAAGAACCATGTTAAACCAGCAGTCATTAACAAGACAAAGTAGCTGTATTTTTACTGACACAAAAATGTGTTCGCCACCAATAAGTATTAAAAAGAAAAGTTGTAGAACGGAAATGTATATCATAATCCCGTCTCCATTAAAAGAAAAAAAATTCTGTTTGTGTGTGTTTAGGACTTCCTGTAGCTCAAATGGTAAAGAATCTGCCTGCAATGCAGGAGGCCAGGGTTCAATCCCTGTGTCGGGAAGATCCTCTGGAGAAGGGAATGGCAATCCACTCCAGTATTCTTGTCTGGAGAATCCCATGGAAAGGAACCTGATGGGCTACAGTCTCCAGGGTCGCAAAGAGTTGGACATGAAGTGAGTAATTACTACTTGTGTGTATTTAGCATACACATTTATATATGAATTTTTTAAGGTCTTCTGGACGGATATGCACCACCTGGTAAAAATGGTTATTTCTGGAGAGTGTCAGTAGGAGTGGAATGTTTTCCTTTCATAATTTTATGTACTTCTTTTATTACTTAATCTTATCACAAATATGAATTACTTTTATAATTAAAAAATACTGTAAGTGGGGGAAAAGACATATATCAAACAAAACACCGTTGTTACATAGCAAGAACGATGCTCCATCTGTTTGCACCCTACTTACATGCATTAATATTCTGTTAGTTGCTAAAATGCCAATGCTCGAATTTGGAAGCACATGAAGAGCAAGGGTACAAAGGCGCTTGATGAAGGCAAGGGCCCGCTGTTGAGAAACTTGCTTTCTGCGTTTAGTCAGCATGACATCAAGACACTGGAGGACGGTCTCAACGCCTTCATTCGTAGCACCTGAAACAGCAGGTAAGACCCTTCAGGGCTGGTCTCATCCCTTTTTCATTACGCAACTTCAATGCACTTGAAAAATCTCAGATGAACCTGTCATACCTGTCCCACATCATCTCCCTAATTGATGAAGCAGTGCTACCCTGCCCATGTATTGCTCTGAGTTGGAATTCATCTCCAGTCAACTCCAAAAGTTTTCTGAAATACAGATGTGTGGCACTGGCAGGCTGGCATTTTATGTACCAGCTCCTATTTCTCAATTCTCATTGACTAGAACTGCAGTCATAACATATTCTTAAAAGATAAAGATTTACTAAAAACACATTATCTTAAACATACGTACCTGCATGTAACTTGAACAGTGTTTTGTAAAGATGAGTATAGAATTTCATTGGATCAATATTCAGAACATCACCTTTGAAATAACAACAAACATCAATTAGGTATGTTACAGCCTCCACAGGCCAAGACAAACAAAACTTGGTCAAGAAACTATCTTACCTTGCCCAGAAAGAATATGAAAAGCAGTCTGGACACAGTGAAGACTTTCTTGATAGCTTAAGTCCTTCAAAAGACAAAGACAAAAAAGGACATTAAGAATAACTACAATTTATATCTTAAAAAGTAATTCATTAGTAGAGTTACTTACACCAGACTCAATGAGAGAATGTAGAACTACTAATAAATCATCAAAAAATTCCACATTGATAAGGTGAGCAAACCTAGAATCAAACAGAATTTGGTTAAAAGGTAACATAAAAATAGATATAAAGAGCTTAAAAATTAAACTTGACTTTAAAACGGTGTTTTTAATATTACTTGTTTCAAAATGTTAGCTATGCTAGAGATGACAGTGATTATATTTTTCATTAATTCATACTGGCCTCTTGGACAATTCATACACAACTAGACACTATACTCAGCAGGAGTATATGAGGCACTAAACAAATTAAATATATTTCAAAAATACTCCTGCTCAGAGAAAAAAGTTGCTAAGAGCAAAGAGTCAGCTCTGAGACAAGCTGACTAGTTGCCCAAGTGATGTTCTAAGTAACAAAGGAGTCATCAGTTCCAGCTTCTAGGAAAATGGGGCAGGAAGAAGGAAGAGAGGAGAGATTTTGCTATTAATAAGAAAACGAACCCTAGGAAAGCTTAAAAGAAATGCTGGACCTAGTGTCCAGCTCAGGCTCTTCAATTAATTACCTACATAATCCTAAATTCTGGCCTTCTATTTCTAGAAATAACTGAGATCACTCAATAGAGTTAAAGAATCATGTGAGCTACTAAATGTCAGAGCACTCTGTACACTATAAAACGTTAGGCACTGAAGTAGTTCAAGTCAGGATATCTCTTCAGAATTAGTGCAAGAGCCTTTGACACTAAGTAAATCTTAGAAGGAAAGACCTTAGAGGTCACAGATTCCCTGTGCATTGGTACAACCTTTTGGAGAAGTAATATAGCAATAATTATCAAAATTTAAAATGAACATATTCTTTGACCTAGCAATATACGCACACAAGTACATTGAAGCTATTTCCAGTGTAGCACTGGGCACTGATCAAATAAAGTATTATATATCCATAAAATGGAGTATCATGAACTTAAAAGTGGGTCTGTATATACTAACAAGGAAGGATACCCAGAATAACTGTTTATCAAAAAAAGAAAAGTTACAGAACAGTATACATTTGTGTGAAAGATTCAATCTATATGAAAGGTAGGTAGGCAGATTTATATACTGGTAAAGGAAAGAAGGGAACTTATGATCTTTTAATTTTTAACTGTATTATTTCAATTTGTATTAATAAATGAGCATTATGTTTAAAAAAAGAAATTGGTCACTGAAAAAACAAACAGGTCCTCCCTAATGTAATAATACCTTCTCTTCGAATCTCTGACTAACATCTCTTTCAATGACAAGAACCACACTATCTTATGAGGCAAAGCATTTCATCACCAAACAGCTCTAGTCATTAGGAAGTAATTTCTTCTTTATTGAACAGAGTCTGCCTTTTCTCTATCTTCCAGACATTAGTCCCATCTCTAAAGCTGGGCTTCCAAACAATGGTAGCCACTGGCATTTGAAATGCGGCTAGTCCAAACTGAGATGATATGCTATAATGTAAAATATATACCATTTTTCGAAGATACATTATGAAAAAAGGAATGCCAAATATCTCATTAATGTTTATCACTGACTACATGTCAAAATAATATTTTAGATAAAATAAATTCAGTAAAATATACTTAAATTGATTTCACTGTTTCTTTTTCCTTTTCAATGTGGTTAAAAGAGAATTTTAAATTACGTATGTAGTTTACACTATATTTCTATTAGATAGCACTGTTCTATGGGACAATATCTCAAATAACTGTAGAAAACTATCATGACGACCATAACTCTGGCTCACATCCCCCAACAGGTTCATCAGGGTTCACAGAAAAATACAAAAGGACCTATCTTAAGAGGAACAGATTATATAAGACCAAAAACTGACTACAGAGCAAAAGGAAACCAGAACGAAGGGATGAATCTTAGGGACGGTGAGAACTGAGTAAGCTGGAGGAAAGAGTTAGTGAAGGAAATAAAAAAAACTAAAGGTTTGAGATGAGAAAACCAAAAAATGTGTAGTGTTACAAATAGTTTCAAGGAAAGGCTAATAACAAATAAAAAAGGAATGAGAACTGAGAAGGACACGAGGTTATCATTAGTGAGCCCTGTTTAAAATTCATGATTATTTTGGTCTTATTTATTTAGAAAGAATTTAAAAGATTTCAACCTACACAGCCCTTACTTGGCAAGACCTTCCAAAACTGCTGGCAAGAGAGGTGACCTCTGGGCCTTCTTCAGTATTCTGAAGTAGGTTACAAACACGATGTTCAGAGTCTCCGTGTGCTGAGAACAGACAAAATGACTTCAGTAT
Organism: Bison bison bison; assembly: GCF_000754665.1. Lineage (NCBI taxonomy): Eukaryota > Metazoa > Chordata > Mammalia > Artiodactyla > Bovidae > Bison > Bison bison. The sequence goes on along the minus strand of NW_011494744.1, from coordinate 532,405 downwards.
AACCTAGTACACTTTCTCCCAAGTTAGCAAAACGATCACTTTTGAAAGCCCAGTCTTTTCTGTCTTTTCCCATCCCTCCTCGCTATTCAACCTTAAGAGTTTCAACAAAACAGAATGAAGATACACATCCTATTATTTCCTAAAACTACCATCATCAATCAGGTTACTATTTCCTGCATATCACACACCTAAGCCCCATGAAGTAAACCAAAGTCGTATAACCATAAGTTGAAACAATGTCTCTAGTTAAGATTATTTAACAAAACCTTTTTAAAAGCATAAGAGAATGTGTGAAACCGCCTACCAGTTTAAGTTTTTTCTCAGTACTCTCTGAAGCTTCTGCCTCCCGAAGTTCTCTCTCTAGTTTCTCTTCTGCTTTCTTCCACTGAAAGTAGATTTTAAAAACAAGGGTGTACCACTGAGTGAAGAAGCTAGCTTCAGAGACGCATTATATGTCAGTATTATGAAACACATACAACACCAGAGATTGTCTACAGATACAAATACAAGCAAAAATAGAAAAACATGGATAAGAAACATACACAAACCAATTATATGACAGTGGCTGCCTCCGAGGAGGAAGGCAGAAGAATGGGATTGGAGAGAGGAACAAAGGGACTCCAACTCCATCACCAGTGTTTTCAAGAAAAAAAACTGAAGTGTATTAATACTTGCTCTTCAGAATGATAAATACATGGGATATGTTATACTACTCTCTGTAACTTAAATTCTATTGTTACTCTCTGTAACTTAAATTTTCTATAACTTAAATTCTTTCAAAAAGAAAAAATGGACATGCTCAGCCCAGAAAGAATTCTTATTGTGAAATCACGAAAAACGTGGAAACCAGTCATCAACAATACTTCCCAAACTTATTAACATATAATGCATAAAACTAGATACTAAACATACAGAAATTCAACAAAAAAACAATTTTTTCCCACTCCTTCCTGCTGTAAGAGCAGCAAACAGTGGTTGCTACACTGCCTGAGACACAGGGGACTGAGTGAGGAATAGTTTCCTCCCTTCACATGAAGTTGTTAAAGATCTGCTAAGAATCTCTGATTCCCCACGGTAGCCACATACATGCTATTCCTAACAGGCATGTCCAACCTACATTAGGAGAGTGTAGTATAAATAATTTAAATATTAACCTTCATTTGTTAACAATCACTAAGTCTATTTTGACATTTCTGCCTTTTTAAAAAATTTATTTATTTTTTAACTGAGTTATAATTGCTTTATAGAATTTTGTGGTTTTCTGTCAAACGTCAACAAGAATTAGCCATAGGTATACATGTGTCCCCTCCCTCTGATATTTGTCTTGTTTTCAAAAGTTATTAGACCCATTCAAAGATGGATATTTCTGGAAATGACCTTTTATTTTGTTCCTAATAACCCATTTGAATAACCTAATAAACTGTTTAGAAATGTTTTGAGAAGAGATCATGATGATGATGGTGGTGGTGGTAACCAATGTTTATATAGTACACCCAGTGCTGTACACTCCATTAAGTGGTTTTCCTATATTATTCTATTTAAACTGCACAGTGACCCCGGCAAGGCAGAGCTATTATTAGCTCTATTTCTCAAAATACTAAAAAAAAAAAGTTTACAAAGTCCCATAGCAAATAAATAAAAGTCTGGAATTTCAACCTGGGTTTCAAATACAAAGCAACAGAGAAACAAGATTCAATTAAAACCTATGTTGTTGCCAACTTCACATGAATACACCCTTTCTTTTAAGGAAGGAATCTGTGTTATCACAACAAATCTAAGATGATCTTAAAAGCCAGCACGGCAAGAAAAAGCCAAAGGATAAAAGACAACATGGCAAGAAAACCTTTTCACCTGTTGCTCTTTGCTAATAAATTGTCAGTTAAAGCTGATTTCATAAAACATTTCTTTGCAATAACTGGGGAAAATAAAATCCTCTAAATATATTTATATATGATTTAACTATGATTTTTAACCTGTGCCTAATTGATTTTACTCTAAAATCAATTAAAACCAAAAAGGAAATCAATCAAACCTTTCTCTGCATTCTTGATAGAGTTTTTCTCTTTTCCTTAAAAGTCATGAACTTTTTTGGTTTATTAATATCCTCTGTATCTTTTTTCACTTCTATTTCTTTGATTCTTAGGCACAAGAATGTTTTTAACATCTGTTATTGAAAAAAACACAAATACACAGCTTATTATTTATATTGCTCTCAAATACTTTAAACAGAATAAGCATTAAAAATGTTATTTCCTTCCTTCAAGCTAAAAAAAAAAAATCCAAAAAACAAAAAAATTTTGCAACATCTTTTATCACATTTTACACAAAGTTCTACTATCTTTTTGCTAAACATATTCAGTAATTTGTCTATGATTGGAGTGTTCTTGCCTGGAGAGTCCCAGGGACGGGGGAGCCTGGTGGGCTGCCGTCTATGGGGTCGCACAGAGTCGGACATGACTGAAGCGACTTAGCAGCAGCAGCAGGACACTAGCATTTGTCTAAATACACATAATTTTACTTTGCAATGAAATGAGAAGCAGAAGAAGAGAACACAATGTGGCACCGGCAGACAGGACTGCAAGAGCAGACAGGCCAGAAAAGGCTGGACCAGCATGCGGGGAGAGGATGTTTTAGATATCTCTAAACCAGCTTAAAGCGTCTGCCTACAATGTGGGAGACCTGGGTTCGATCCCTGTGTTGGGAAGATTCCCTGGAGGAGGAAATGGCACCCCACTCCAGTACTCTTGCCTGGAAAATCCTATGGACAGAGGAGCCTGGTAGGCTACAGTCTATGGGGTCGCAAAGAGTCGGGACACGACTGAGCGACTTCACTTTCACTTTCAAACCAGCTTTCATTTCCCAAATCAGATTCAATTCTGCAGTTAACAGTTCTAATCTTTTTTCCCCCAATAAAAAAATAATATGAAGACTAGTGTTATTCATTTTAAAACAATTTCTCTAAGCCAGTGGTTCTCCAACTTGACCAAATATCACACTCACTCAGAGGGCTTGTTAAAACACAAACAGCTAGACCCCATCCTCAGTCTCTGATTCAGCAGGTCTGTCATATGGGCCCAGCCGATGCTGGTCCAGGGACCACGAGTACTACTGCCTTAAGCCATTAAAAAAAAAAAAAACAGAAACTAATTCAGAAATTGATGTATCGTGTGCTACAGCGGCCATCCAAACACAAAGAAAAGGGGCTTAAAATCCTACACTTTCTGGGGAAGAAACCACCCTACTGACCTGCAGTTACAGCAGCATTGTGTTTGCGTGTGTGTGTTGCAGGAGGCGGGGTGGGGAGCGGTTGGAGAACTACAGGTTTGTATTATTTTTAAGTTCCTACACGTACATTTTGAAGAAAGCTGAGAATTTCATTTAAAGTGTGGAATGGAAACCAGGAAGAATGAAAAGCATAAATACTACACCTGAAATCATTCTAGGTATCAGAAGATTTTAGTATTTTGTAAGTATTCTGTGTGCTCATAAAATATCTCCAGGGTATCTTCCCAACCCAAGGATTGAACCAGTGTCTCCTGCACTGCAAGTGGATTCTTTACCTGCTAAGCCACCAGGGAAGCCCCCTCCCAAAATAAATAACTCCAAATCAAAGAAAGCAGTGCATGGTCCCTTACTAATCTTTGGTAAAGGAACCAAGAATGCACAACAGGAAAAGGACAGTCTACAAAAATTGGTGTTGGGAAAACTGGATATCCATACATAGAACTGAGAGTGGACCCTTATCCTACCAGTCATAAACGTTAATTCAAAATGGATTAAAGACCCCAAACCATAAAACCCCTATAAAAGAAAACGCAGGGCCAAAGCTCCTTGACACTGGTCTGAGCATTAATTTTTTAGATATAACACCAAAAGCACAGGCAACAAAAGCAAAGCAAACAAGTGAGACTGTATGAAACTGAAAACCTTTCACATGCAAAGGCACTGATAAGATGCAATGGCAGCCTGCAGAATGGGGGGAAATATTTGCAAATCATGTATCTGGTAAGGGGTAACATTCAAAATACTAAGGAACTCAAACAACTCACAGAAAAAAAAACAAATAACCTGACTTAAAAAAGAACAAAGAACCTAAGTACGTATGTTTTCCAAAGACAACGAACAACAAATGACCAACAGACAAATGAAAAGATGCTCAACAGCATAATCATCATAGAAATGAAAATAAACACGGCAGTGAGATACCAGCTCACATCTGTCAGAAAGGCTATGGTGGCTCAGCCGGTAAAGAATCCACCTGCAATGCAAGAGATCTGGGTTTGATTCCTGGGTCAGGAAGATTCGCCTGGAGAAAAGACTGGCAACCCATTCCAGTATTCTTGCCTGGAGAATCCCATGGACAGAGGACCCTGGCAGGATACAGTCCATAGGGTTGCAAAGAAGTCAGACACGACTGAGCAACTAAGCACCCAAGCAGGCACACAGTGCACTTGGAAGAAGAGGAAACCCTTGGACACTGTCGGTGGGAATGTAAACTCATACAGCCATGTTGGAACAGTATGGAGCCTCCTCAAGAAAGTGCAAACTACAATTATCATATGATCCAGCAATCCCTCTTCTAGATATATATCCAAAAGAAATGAAATCAGTATCTCAAAGAGATACCTGCACACCCATGTTCACGGCAGCACTGTTCACAGAAGACAAGATATGGAAACAATCTACATGTCTGCTGGACAGATGAATGAATAAAGCAAACTGTGATAACATGGATGAGCCTGGAGGACATTATGCCAAGAGAAATAAGCCAGACACAGAAAGACCAATACTGTATGATCTCAAGAAGTGGTACACATAGAAACGGAGAATAGAATGGTGGTTGCCAGGGAGTGGAGGAAATAAGGAAACTGGTCAAAGGATACAAAACTTTCAGTTATGAGGTGAATAGGTTCTGGTATCCAATGTACAGCATGGTGACTACCATTAATAATATTCCATTATACACTTGAAATTTGCTAAGAGGATAGGTCTTAAATCGTCTCACTACAGAAAAACGGGTAATTATGAGAGGTAACGGCTGTGTTAACCTGACTGTGGTAATCATTTCACAATGTATACATACATTAAATCATCACATTGTACACCTTAAAAAAAAAATCACTGTAAAAACTATAAATATACAAAACAAACAAATACCAAGAAAGTAAAGGAAGCAGTTTATATTCTAGCATCGATAAAATAAAAGTGTTTCCTCACATCCAGTTTTGTGTTCAAGCCCTATTATCTGCTTACTCTAATATTCTGAGTAATATTTAAGCTCAGTATTTGTAATTTTAGCAGTTCAGCAAAAATGATCAGCTTCAGGGGATGAAAAGGCTTTGATGACAAAGGAAGACTGTAAAAAATTAAATTAACAAAGATATCTAAGGCCCAAAAGAAGAAAACCATAAAACTTCACTTAAGAACATCAAGGTAAGATACTTCATATTCTTGAATACAAAAAAAAAGAAAATCAATTCCATAAAATAATTAAAATGCAAAACTTCTATGAAGCAAAAAGACCACAATCCAAGATTAAAAGACAGCAACAAATATTTGCAATTTATACAGCAAAGATTTAATGTGCTTACTATGTAATGTAAGCTCAACAAACATGGACCTGTTGTTTCTTTTGTTCACTACTTTATCCCTAGGACCCAGAATAGCGCCTAGTACATAGTTTTTATTGACATAAATGAGTATTTTAAAAACTATTAACATATCATTAAGAAAGACAAATACCTGAGGGAAAAAACTGGCAAACAATACAAACAGGTAAAACATTCAAATGACTAATAAATGCATGAAAGGAAGCAAAACCTTACTAAGAACAATGTGTAAACAAAATAAACCACCTATTAATATACAATTTTTTTACCCACCAGGCTAACAAAGATTAAAGAGTGAAAATACTCAACATTGGGTAGGTTGTAGGGAAATGACACTCATCACTGGTGCGAACACAAGTGTTCAAATGTTTTTGGAGGACAATTTGATTTTCTCTTTCAAATATTTAAATGTGTATACTGTTGGACACAGTATCAACACTTAAGAAATTTAACTCACAGAATATTCACACAAGTGTGAAAAAATAACATGGCCAAGATGTTCTTTTCTATGCTGACTGTAATAGCAAAAATCTAGAAACAACTCAGCCGCCCCTCAAGTAGGGACTACATATTCACCTAACAGAATACTAAGGCAGATGTTCAAAAGAATGGGATAGCCCTTTACATAAATCCACAATCCATAAAAACTCCAGAATAGTTTCCATTGTATAAACCCATTTTTTACTTTAAAATATAAACACAACATGTCTCTATACATAAATGTCTATGATAGAAGGATACACGCCAAATTGTTATGAGTGGTTACTTTGGGGGAGTACTTTCACTTTATAGTTTATACACTTCTACAAAAAATAAATGCTTCATAACAACTGAAAATTAACTTTGTACTTTAAAAACAAACACAATGCGAGGTGAGAAAAGAAAGGCTTACCTCTGGCCTAACTTCATAATTTCTGCCCTTCACATAACCAGATATCACTTTAATTACACCCAGGGAAGCTTGGCCTAATTTATCTTGTTTAAACAGTTTCTTCACTGCTTCACAACACATTTCAGATATCTGAAAAATAAAATGTTACACTAAACCAGTGTTTTTCAACTGCATCGGTACTGACATTTTGGGCCAGGTGATTCTTTGTTGTGGGGGCCCGTCCTATATATTGTTTAGAAGCCTCTTTGACCTTTATCCACCAGATCCAGCGGCAACAATCCCCTCCTCCCACCACCACAGTCGTGACAACCAAATGTGTACAGACACAAGCCTGATGTTCCCCAGAGGGTAAAACCAGCTGCTACTCAGAATCGCTGCAACAAATTTATTTTCAAACAATTTTCTTGAAGAGACAGTATTTAATGGACCCCATTTTAGCAATAAATAAGAGCTCCAAAACAATTTTGAGAGAGAGGAAAACAATAATCACATGGTCTTGGATTTTCTGTTAAGGAAAAGCAGCAAAAGCAACCCACCAATTTTGACATGTCATTCATGAGAGGGACGATCAACACAATGATGTTGTTGTGAAAGTTGAAATGAGGCAGGGCCACCAACAGCTCACACAGGCTCTTCACAGCCACCTCTGCCAGGCCCTTGTAGGCCTTTAAGGAAACCACATTGCTTTTCTTCAGCTTCCTTTGCTTCCAGTCTAACAAAAGATAACTGGAGTTACTTCACTCACTGGTTAAAATTTCAATTAATTAGCTTATTTTACACCAACAGGCAATCATATGAAAAATCAACATATCATCTGAATTCTTAAATAAGAGTTGTCTACGCTTAAGACACAAGTACAAATGTTATCACTAACATTTACCTACCATCATTCATCTTCTGACTCTCCCCACAATTACAAGGATCTTAGATCTTACATCATTTCCCTGGGCTTAGTGCTAATGGTCATTGTGGTATCTTTACCCAAGAGGTCCACAAGAGGTTTAACTTCTTCATAATAACTGATGATTCACAGTACCTTTTTTCTAGAAATATCTACACACACACTCTGTAATGTACTGTAACACAGTATCAAGAATATAAGATACTTGAATATACGAAAATATGCCTATTTTTTTCTAAAGTAGGTTCAACACCTCCCTCTTCATCATACACAGCCAGAGATGAGAAAGACAGTGACTTTTAAAATTTTAATTAATTAATTAGATTTTTGGCTGTACCACAAAGCATACAGTAACTTAGTTCCCCTACCAGGAATCGAACCCGTGCCCCCAGCAGAGGAAGTATAGATTCCTAACCATGGGACCACCAAGGAATTCCCCAAGTGCCTTTGTTTTGAACTTGCTTCTCATAAATGTGATTTTTCCTCAAGAGACTGCATTCACCATAATTAAGAACAATATTTTCTATTTACTGACAAGACTTCATAATGGATAAATGAATGGATAAACAAAATGTAGGGTGTACATACAATTGGATATTATTCAGCCTTAAAAGGGAGGAAAATATTGACACACACTACAACAGGGAAGAATCTTGACATTATGATAGATAAATAAATGCTAGTATCTAGGTTCCAGCTGAGATGACAGAGCACAGAAGCAATATCCATGCCACCCACCCCATTCCACGTCCTTACTGGGCCAACAGATTCAGATCTGTTGCAGCTGAGATGGCAGCTGGGTGATCCTTAGACCCAGCACTGAGTAAAGGAGCCCAACTGAGTCAGATGAAAGCTCCTTGCCTTGGCAAGAATCTCTTCCCCATTCATGTCAGAATGATTCCTATGCCCTTTCTCCTCTGAACGAAGAGAAAGCAAATGTTAAGTCCATTTTCAAGGCACTCATTACGTCCAATCACATTATCTTTCTCCCCTGACCACTCCTTCCAAATAAAAAACAGTAGAATAAATTCTAACCATTCATAAATTCAAGAAACATACAACTATTTACTAGGTACAGGACTGCAGCAATGATAATACTAATACTGATAGCTGATAATGCACAGTATCTAGTACAGGCACTATAATCCTACTTCATACCTATAAATTAATTCACTCCTCACAACAATTCGATGAGACTGGATTGTTCCTATTAAAGAAAAGCATCAAAATACTATTAAAGAATAGTACTTTAACTATTCTTATTCCCATTTTATAGACAGAAAAACTGCAGCACAGAGAGGTTAAGTCCTTTGCCTATCACAGGTACTAAGAGGTGAACCAGAACTTGAACTCAGGAAGTCTGACTATAGACTCTGTCCCTCATCATACACTACACTGACTCAACACACAGGACAGAATACAGAATTCCCCTTCCTGATGACAGCTCAGTGTGCTACACACTCTTAGGATACTTTTAATATACCTTTAATCATTTGCTCCAGATTTTCCAAATAAAATTTGTATTGGCTAACCAGGCCTTCTTCAAATTCTCTTAATTTCTGGGTTTCTTTGCGAATCTAAAGAGACCAAAAAGATCATTTTCTTAAATCAAAATATTAAAATCCATTTTTAAATTAGCACAAAATATGAGTACCCCCACTATTTCTCCCACCTCTGCATGCTCAGTTGCTAAAGTCGTGTCTGACTCTTTGTGATCCTATGGACTATAGCCTGCCAGGCTTCTCTGTCCACGGGGTTTTCCAGCAAGAATACTAGAGGGAGTTGCCATTTTCTCCTCCAGGGGATCTTCTCAACCCAGGGATTGAACCCACATCTCCTCCATTGTGGGCAGATTCTTTACTACTGAGCTATCAGGGAAGCCCTTTTCCTGTCTCTAGCAAAGCAAAGTTTCCAGCTTGTGTAGCAGTTATATCCAGCATTACCTTGGTGGATTTTTCTGCCTCTGTTAGGGGTCGTATTTTATATGAAGGAGTAATGTCTTTAAATAACTCCATCAAAGAAACTATCACCAGCTTTCGAACAGTAACAGCCACATCAGGATCCTGCTCCATCAGCATAGAACGTAATTCTTTCAATTTTTTAATCTGTTAAAGAAAGGAACATATAAGGCTAGAGAAATGGCAAGATAATTATGAACAAAAGAAAACCACCACACATCTGGCACAATAAGTGGAATTCACACAACGGCTCACAGTCTAGTCCAGCCACACACAGCTCCAGACACTGCTCACGTTAACAACACATAAATCACTAAAGTTGTAAGTTCATCAAATTTTTGTTAAAAAAGCAGTTAGAAAAAATATACTTTAAAAAGTTTACATTTATTAATCTATTTTTAGAAATTCTTTTTTTATTGAGTTTTCTTTTAATGATGCTACCTTTTTTTAAATTGAAATATAGTTGATTTACAATGTTTCAGTTGTACAGCAAAGTGATTCAGTTATACCCATACAAACATATATGTATTCTTTTTCAGATTCTTTTCCATTATAGGTTATTACAAAATAATGAATATAGTTCCCTCTGCTATACAGTAGATCTTTGTTACTGATCTATATTATATATAGATTATAATAATCTATATCTGAATCCCAAATTCCTAATTTATCCCTCCCCCACCCTTTTCCCCTTTGGTAACTGTAATTTTGTTTTCTATAACTGTATCATTTACTGAGATTCCACACATAAGTGATATCGTATGATATTTGTCTTTCTCTGACTTTATTTACTCAGTCTGCTGATCTCTAGATCCATCCATGTTGCCACAAATGGCGCTGAGTTTTCTTAAAACATGTGTCTTATTTCCCTGAAAACACTTTCTGAAATATATTGTTACATACATCAAGTATAGTCCAATATCTTCATTCAGAGATGAAAAAATAAGACTCAGAACGTTCAAGCAACTTTTCTAAGATCACAGAAGAAACAAAGTTCAGATTTGGATTAGGCTAAGGTTCTATGTACTCTCTTATTTTAATTCAGTTACTACCATTTTGTTAATGTCCTTCCTTTCCATGTGTGCTTATAGCTAAGAAGAGAATCTTAAAAGATCAGACTATTACACCACATAATATGAACAGCCTAAGGAAATTAGTTACACTTACATTACTTTCTGGATCTGATAATATGGCAGATGCTAAGGCTGCAATATGCATTTTCCTCTCCTGTAGTTTCTTCTTCCTCTCAATTAAATGTTCTTCTAATGTCAGCTCCTTAATGGGCTTCTCAATTATCTCTGAAATGGATTAGGTTTCACCTCTTAAACATTTCTTTATTTACAAGTATCCAAGAATCTTAATGATTAAAATAATTTTCTTGTAGTAACAAACAACCATAATGATAGCTAACTTTTACCAAGTACTTGCTATGAGCCAAGATTACTATTAATACATATAAATCTCTCATCAATCACATGAGGCAAATACTATCATTAGCCTCATTTTATAGATAAACTGAGGCAAAGAGAAAGTAACTTGCCTAAGCTCAAATATGTGGCAGAAATGGGATTTAAATCCAGGTAGTCTGATTAAGAGTTCTTATTCTTAAGTACTATGCTAACTGTTGCTGTTGTTTAGTCACTAAGTCATGTCCATTCAACTCTTTGTGACCCCATGGACTGCAGTCCATCAGGCTCCTCTGTCTGTGGGCTTTCCCAGGCAAGAATACTGGAACAGGTAGCCATTCCTTTCTCCAGAGGATTTTTTTGACCCAGGGATCAAACTTACGTTTTCTGCATTGGTAGGGATTCCTTGCCACTGAACTATAAGGGAAGCCCACTGTGCTAATAAACCCACAATAATTCATACAAATTAAGAGAAAGAACAATCTGAATTAGTTTTTAAAAAGTAAAAAACATGCTCCTCTGTCTTCAACTCTATGCAAAATACATCTACCTTAAGAAATGTACATGGAACTAGATTTACCAAACACACAAGCATAATCTGTTATAAGCCTATGAAGAATGACCCAAAACAGTTAAAATAGTTGCCCCGTAATCTCATTTACACTAATAAGGTTTGCTAAGACAAAGTAAAACTTAACTAGCTTGTTTTATCACAAATTCCAACCCAATATAGTTTAAACCATAAAATATGTTCTTTCAGTTTAACTGTGATTAGAACTGGTCCAACTATTAGAACCCACATTTAGTTATGTAAAACAGACATACATAAAGTATAACTGCTCTAAGAAAGAACCAAAATAATTTTATACCAGAGTCATTTTTATCCTTTAGGTTAAAAAGTTAATAGTTAATTGTAGGCAGGTCCTTAAATTATGATTAAAAAGAATTCAAAATAGTAATAATTTATCAGACTCTCCACGCATGCCTAGACATCACCAAATATAAGTGCATAAAATTTTCCATAGGCAGGGCAACAAACAATCAAATTACACGAGGTGAGATTTTCAAACTGTGGGAAAATGTTCAAAATGACCTTGAAATGACCAATACTCCAAAATGCACATTCCAGCTTGTATCTAAAACTAATTCACTATTAAGTAAAAAAAAAAAAAAAAAGTAATTCTCAATTAACAGTTAGTAACTAGAAAGATGCATACCATTACCTTCCTCAGGTTCCATCTCTTCTTGATCCTCTTCGTCTTGGTTACTGTCAATAACTATATGGAAAATATGCATATTAAAAATGTGATAACATACATAAATTGTAAAACCACAAGGAAAATCAGGGAAGTGATTATCATAAAACTCAGGAAAATTGTTACTTTTATTAGGAGAGAACAATTAGTGATTAAGGGGAGCAGAAGGGATGTTTCTGAGTGCTGGCAGTATTTCTTGCCCAGATGGTAGCTTTATGGGCAGATTTTTTTGATAAACCACATAATTTCACATCTTTGAGTCCCAGACTTTTGTGTTTTATTTCACAAAAATACACGTATGAAAAAAAGAGAGGCTAAAAAAGGACGACTAGTATGTTTCTAATTTTAGAAACAAAAAAATGAAACACTCTGAAAAGAATCATCTTAACCTTGCAGCTTCAGCTGTACTCACAGTACAATGGGCATAATTGTACTATGAGATAAGCATTTGTATTTCCGGCCAGAATTGTCAACTTTGCTCTATGACTAACTGTAGCTACCCTGTTTTGTAGATATGAGTAAAAGTCAAAGTAAAATAAATTTTGAATGAGAAAATTTTGAACGTGATATTAGTAAGGGACCAAAATTTTAACCTAATACACAGGCTGATCAGATTCACCTGGTTTCTCTCTGGTCTGTGGGATTATACCACTTTTATCTTTGATAGGAAGTAAGTGAATCAGTTCCTTCTCTGGTGCAGTTTGCAGAGTTCTTGGTATTTTTTCATATTTATCTATAACACTCTCATGCTTCCGTTTCTTGACGTGAACAGGCTCACTGCAGGAAAAATTTCAATATTTTTAAAAAAGAACTTAAGAGACTTATCATTTTAAAAGTACATAAAAATAACTCACTAACCAAATCTTTAATAGGCATAAAGATATTAGCACTTAGATCAGGAACATAAGAGACATTTGTATAGTAAACGAATCATATGGCCTACCATATAAAGCCATAAAACTATGGCTTACATTTAGTTTTCCCTTTAGCGGCAAAATAAAGGTAAAGTTACAGATTTTTTTTTTGAAGAGTATTCCACAGAGCCAACGTGGACATTGTGCCAAATGTTTTACTTTCCCCAAACCTTCAGAACATAGCATGGACTTTGGACTTCACCTAAGTATTAAATTTCAGATCCATTATTTGTGACTATGGGAAAACAGTTCCCTTTCTGTGAAATAGAATAATACCTACCTGATATGGTAACATGGAATGGGAAATGGCAACCTATTCCAATAACCTTGCCTGGAAAATTCTATGAACAGAGGAGCTTGGCAGGCTGTGGTCTATGGGGTCACAGAGAGTTGGACACAACTGAGCAATTAAGCATGGGAGGGTGACGGTGACTGAGACATGGGTAATGTGGCCATAAGGAACTCGGGACTGTTTTGCCTCAAACAGAGAGCGTACGTCACCCATTCACTCTGCTTCACTATTCAGACTCAAAAGAAATAAAGATTTATACTAAATAAAATCATTTTTTTATGAGCTAATTTTATTTACGAAATAAACAGAATAAGGTTTACAGAACAGGGTTTACAGTTTACAAACTCCAGTGTTCAGAGATGAGCAGCATCTTGCACTACCCACCTGAGTAAAATTCAGAACCAAGTTTTTAACGTTGAAAGGATGTGAATGACTATAATCTAAGTGAAGTACTACCTGGAAGAAATGTCTCTCGTTAGAAAAGATGCTCTTTGTCCTAAATCTTTCATTAACTGTAAGTCATCTTCATCCATCATATCTAAAGGAAGGGCTTCCTCCTCTTCTTCCTCTTCCCTCTCAATCCTTTTACCTATTCCAACAAACAACAAAAAAAAAATCAGGAATTAGTATTAGAGACATAGAATCCTGTGTTTTTGTGTCTATGATAGGACAAGCTTATGTTTTTCAACCACCTTAGCCCAATGTTTCTAAACGTGAGCACTACTGACGTGTTGGGCAGGACAATTCTTTGCTGTACTTGGTTGTCATGGGGGAGGCAAAATGCTAGCATCTTTGACCCCTTAAATCTAAACACCAAGAGCATTCTAAATGCCAGGTCACTTACACCAAGCGTAAGAATTTAAAATACATCCTAAATTCGTTAAATTTACATGTAAGAGAAAAATATGCAGCAGCTTAAAAATTTTTTGGAGGAGGAAGCAATGATAATTGTGTCATCTGCTGCAAAGATCTGGTAGATCATATAGCTAGAATATGGCTCTCAGTCTCAACAACTGTATGATATTGTATATCTTTATATCATTTAACAATTCCCTGCTGATGAACATTTTGATTATTTTCAAAATAATTTTTTTTTTGCCATAGTGAAAGTTGCTCAGTCATGTCCAACTCTTTGGGACCCCATGGACTATACAGTCCATGGCATTCTCTAGGCCAGATCACTGGAGTGGGTAGTCTTTCCCTTCTCCAGGGAATCTTCCCAACCCAGGGATCGAATCCAGGTCTCCCACACTGCAGGTGGACTCTTTACCAGCTGAGCCACAAGGGAAGCCCAAGAATACTGGAGTGGGTAGCCTATCCCTTCTCCAGCACATCTTTCCGACCCAGGAATCGAACCAGGGTCTCCTGTATTGCAGGCGGATTCTTTACCAACTGAGCCATAAAGGAAGCCCCTTATAGTTTCCATATTTTTGCCATAATTAACCATAATAATTGCTATACTGCCAAATATGCCATAATAATTGCCATAAATTAACAGTGTTGCAACGAACATGCTTGGGCATATATACTCTTAGAAAATATTTTCAAATAATCATAGGATACATTCCTAGCAGTGAGATCTCTGGGTCAAAGCAAAGTCTATTTTTTTTTTTTTTTTAATTCTTACTGTGATAGTTCACATATGAGTTTATGTGTACATACATATTTTTCTCCTTTTTACTCAACTGGTGATAACCTATAATTTCAAGTGGGTGGAAGTTCCAATATACATGACTGTTCATCATTTATAGACTACTTCATGTTAGAACATAAAAAGTTTCCTTCTTTCTTGAAACATGTTTCTTTCCATTTCTAAGACATATACAATTTAAGTTTTCTTCCTAATTCTCTGGCTCCACCTCAAACCACATTACAGGTTTCTCTACTCACTTCTTAAATGCTGGCGTTTCTTAAAATTATTTTCTGGGTTCTCTTATTTTTATGTTACACAGTCTCCATGGTGATTTTACTCAAGTCAAAGGCTTTGATTACCATCTATATAGTAATAATTTGCAAAACTATTCTCTCTAACCCAGGTCTTTCACTTGAACATTATACCTATACCCAACTCCCTAAGAGACTTAATTTAGATGCTCAACATGTAAGAAGAAAGACATTTTTTGCTTTTATTTTTAACATATAATACCTAACATATCATGCTTTTTTAATTCTTCTGAAATTTAGATAGATCTTTAAACATATCTAACTCAAGCAAGGCCTATTTTTTTTTTTAAATAAATGAAGTATTTTTTTTCTTAAATAAATGAAGATTAAGTGACAGACTAAGGCCACACCACTAGTAAGAAACAAAATCTGAGAAAAGCTCAGGCATCCTGACTTCCAGTCCCATGCCCTTTTATACATCACAATAGCATGGTTGCCAAGGGATCAAAAAGGTTCGTCTAGTCAAGGCTATGGTTTTTCCAGTGGTCATGTATGGATGTGAGAGTTGGACTGTGAAGAAGGCTGAGCGCCGAAGAATTGATGCTTTTGAACTGTGGTGTTGGAGAAGACTCTTGAGAGTCCTTTGGACTGCAAGGAGATCCAACCAGTCCATTGTGAAGGAGATCAGCCCTGGGATTTCTTTGGAAGGAATGATGCCAAAGGTGAAACTCCAGTACTTTGGCCACCTCATGCAAAGACCTGACTCATTGGAAAAGACTCTGATGCTGGGAGGGATTGGGGGCAGGAGGAGAAGGGGACGACAGAGGATGAGATGGCTGGATGGCATCACTGACTCGATGGACGTGAGTCTGAGTGAACTCCGGGAGTTGGTGATGGACAGGGAGGCCTGGTGTGCTGCGATTCATGGGGTCGCAAAGAGTTGGACACGACTGAGCAACTGATCTGATCTGATCTATCTGAAGAGAATGAGATGTAAACAGGAAGAAAGAAAAGTCAGATATAGTCAAATATTAATACTCTGAAAGTGCAAGTTCTGCTGTAGCAAAATGGGTCTGACTCAGAATGGTCACATTCCTTAACTGTTTTGAGTACTTGGGAGTTTTGAACAGGGTGACAAAAGAATAACCTTGACAATTACAGCTCAATTTCATTTCAAGTGAAAAGAAAGCCAGAAGTTGAGAAAACTAAGGACACTTGGCAACACTGTGAAGAATGCATCAGAGAAAAGCAATACTCTTTCCTTAGCTAACTGCCAGTGAAATGGGAAAGTGGTAGCACTGGAATGCCCAAAAGTTATTTACATGGTTATTCTGAGTTTGTTTCCCAAGTATGCACTGAAAATCTTCAGATCTGCTTTCTAAACAAACTAAAAGCAGAAGCTGGGTCTCTTTCACCATGAATACTGCATTAAAATGTTTTCTCATACTGACTGAAACACACAGGACTACGATCCTTCCCTGGGAGTGATGACTAAAAAGCAAAGTTATTGCATGAAGAATATTTTAGAACAAATCAATAGAAACTGGAACACAGGAATGTTTTCACAGTTACCTGGTTGTTTTTCCTTTGGGTCCTCCAATGGAACAGGTTTCTTAGACACAGCATCTTTTACAGCTTGCCTCAGTTTCCTCTGCTCTTTACGGTACTTCTTGAGAGTGCTTTGTTGTTTAAACTGTTTGTTTTTTAGCTTGTTCTCAAGTTTGACTTTACTAGTTTTCAACAACTTCCGAAAGCTTGGAACCTGTTTTTTATTTCTTCTCTAGAAAACAACAACAGAAGGGGCACTGAATACTCAGAAAAATAAATTACTTTATTTTTAAAATCAGGTTAAAAAGAATTGATTATTTCATTACGCCAATTCCACAATTTTAATGTCTCACAGTCACGGGTCTTGCATATAAGAGCTAAAGCCACACTATGGCATTAATCCTACAGAACAGCACTAGATCAGGAGTTATTCAACGGGAGGTTCCTACAGTGAGCAGAAATCACAGCGGCTCAAAAGGGTCTAAGACTCAAAAAAGTGTGAAAAACCACTGAGTTACTGGTAAACAGTTATTCAAGGCTAGTTTAACACTTGTAGTTTGGCATACTAAGATTAAAATGTTGGCTGTCTGTAGCAATAACAAGTGATATTTACATATCGCTTAACTGTTTACAAAGTGCTCTAACATATTACCGCCAACAGCCTAGAGGTAGTGACTGCTGTTATATTACTGATGAAGCTACAGCTTAAAGAGATCAAGACAAAGACCCTTAAAAGTAAGGAAAACAAAACTGAACTTGCATGTGGATTACAATGTGCTTTTCTATATACTTACCTTTAGGAATAAAAAAAAAAAAGGACTTATCTCAGGTCCCAAGACTCATAAACTTATTGAAAGCAGGACCGTTTCTCGTCTGTAAAATAACGGGTTCAAAAGATGGTCCTGAAGAACTCTTCAAGTCTGACATCTTATGAACTCAAGACTTCGTGCTAGTGTCATTGCGGCCCGCTGAAGCCAAACGCGCACAGTGGGTGAAAAAGGAGCCAGGTCTAAGGGAGAGGAAGCTGACAGCGCGGAGAGCCAGGAGGGAGTCCAGGGAGCCCCTAATCTAGGCCACTGCCGCCGCCCCCATACATCGGCAGCGACTCTGTGACCCAAAGGGGTCCTAAGCCGCGGGGACCAGGCTTCTGAGGTCACTTACGGCCTTCATCCTTAAGTGTGCAGGGTACCCGGCTAGACAAATTCGCCAGTGACAGTGGTAATCCAGGAATCCCGAACCCGCAACACACGTGCGAAATCAGCAACACTGAGCCAGCCGGAAACTGCCACTAGCCCCTCCCCATCCTCCACCGCCGGAAATGGGGGCGGGATTTCCGTAGACAGGGGCTGTCGTGCGCCCTCTCGCGGCCGTGGGCCGACGGCGCCCCGGAGTGCACGCTCATGGCGGCGCATGGCACTGTGAATCACCAAAGGTGGGTAATCAGCGGTCTCTCTACAGGGTCTCTGAATTTTTGACTCCTGCCCAATTTCCTTGCAGTTCTTCAGGAAATTGGGCTCTTCTCAGAACGAGAGGATCTGAGTTTTTCAATCATCTTCCTGTATTTTGTACCTCTTCTCATGTTTAGCTTGTTATACGATATAGCTCGTCTCATCCTTCTATTATAAATACTGATTTTTGTGCGACAGAGAAGAGCTTATTTCACTTGTGAAATACCTGCCCCTTGACAGGTTCTCTGGGCGAGTTTGTGGAATGGCTAATGATTTCTCATGAGTTCCAACACTCAAAAATCTATGATTATTAATGTTTTATTTTGAAACCTTTTTTGCTTTAATTTAACCACTGCTTGATAAACAGTTATATCAGTGAGGTTCATCTGCATTTCAGTTTTTTATAACTTTTCTGTAAATTCTACTGTCTGCTTAGTAATTCCTCCGAAGTCATTAGTTTTAACAGGAAGATTTATGCATTGCAAAAATAACTGTGTTTTTCAAAATGTCTTTAAAGACTTTTTTTTCATGAATAAATTTAAGAATTCTGCTTTAGTTTTTTTTCTTGTGTTTGTTTTTAAAGTCTGCAATTCTGAGAACATCCTGACAGTCTGGCCTAGCAGTCCTGACCTAGAGAGGAAAAGCCAGTAGAAGCTCCAAAGAATCTGAGCTCCCTTGTAGGTGCTGGTCTTACAGAGACTGAGAAGAAACCTTTCAGTTTCTGGATCCCACTTTAGAGCCAAGAATCCCATTCTATCCAGAACTCTTCTTTCCCTCTCTTCCAACTTCCTCAATTTCCCCACTGCTCTCCTTTACACACATTCTTAGAGACAGCAGAACCTGTCCTACTGGAGTATTACTTCATCAAACAAATTGAAAACATTAGCCTGTGCTCTTCCCAAGAGTCTGAATTCCTTCTCAAGCATAATGATTTATCTGTGGTCACTCCCGTCCTTTTAGCCTCTTGTCCAGTCTCTCCAAGGATGAGGCATCTCCATTTCAGTTCAAAATGAACTTCTCCCAGCTTCATCACACGCCATGTATCACTATCCCTGCTCTCTATTTCCCTCCCTAGTGCATCTTTCCCCTTGGCTGATTAATATATGCAAATCTCTTCCATCCTTCATTTTTTCCCTGATGACTTCTCCTTTTAATTGCTGTTTTATTTCCCTCATTGTCTGGTTGTCTTTACTTCAAAAAAAAAGGAAAGAAAAAGAAAAAAACTATATTTCTCTTGGTATCTCCACTTCATCTTCTCTGTTATCACAGCCCAAGCCTGTGCTAGCTTTTTTAAGAATTAGGTCATACTCTTGGCCCATTTTAAGTTTATAATCAACTAAAAATCTTTGGATCATTTTTAAGCACTTGTTGCCAAGCTAATCTTTCCCATCTTGATTTTGAGCAATCTGTCATTTAAACACAAACTTAACAAATGGAAGTTTACATGATTCCTACTAATGTAATCTGGTTTCTCAGTTACGTCACCCCCAGCTTCGTGTCATTCCCATTCACTCAATCCACACTAAGCTCAGTTTGGGCTGGATCCTCTTGGATCTTCCATAGCTTTCCTGAATACCTGGACTAAGAGGGGTCACTGGGCTACCCCATACTAACTTCACAGGGATTGTACCCAGAGGTTCCTGTGAACCCTTTTGAGATCCTGCCCATAATATTCTACTGTAACTGCTCTCAATAAGATCACCAAGAATCTCCAAGTAATGTGAAATTTTTTAAGTGTTCACTGAATTACATTATTTCTTTTTTAACCTCACTAGATCTCTCTGCTGCAGTTTTCCTTTCTCACATTAGAATTTTGACTCTCTTGGCTCCCTTAACAGCCTCTTTACCAGCTTCTCCTCCTACCTTCATTCCTTCGTCCTCCTGCCTCTTCAGTGTAGGTTACTCTCAGGGTCCCACTCCTGACCCACCTTTCTACTTCTCTTTTTGTTCTGCTTGCTCTTCTGGTGTGATCTCATCCATCTACCTAATGCACAGAGATTCCTAAACCTTATGTCTGTGACACCTATATGAAGAGGTAATGATTGGACTCACTGTGTACAGCAGGTAAAGTGAAATGTCTGCCTCTCGAGAGATGTTTCTTTATGACTCCACTTAATAGATTCTGTATGGACTGAATGTCCCTGTGCACACATGTGGTATATAAAACTTAACTGTACTGAAGATTATTTTTATCATTAAAAACATTGTTTACTCTTGTCTAAAAAAAATTTTTTAAGCAAGGTCACACAGAGCAAATAATTTATATTGTGGGTCATCAGGAAATTAGGCTAAAATAGCTAATAATTATAACTAATGATTAATTATTTAATTTAAAATTGTTAACCCAAAAATCTAAATAACAAAAAATAATAGTGTAGCAGATACTGTCATCCCATTGACCTCCTCTCAGCACTTCCCACTCAATACATGCAACTTTTAACCTGAGGAGTTTTTCTCAACCCCTCCAGGGCAGTCAAGAAGCACCAAGGACCCTGAGAGCAGTCTTCAACCAATGACACTTGAAAACTGAAGGATAAATACATATGCCAAGTGTGGTAGGCTGAAGAATATCCTCTGAAGATATCAGGCCCTGAAACTGGTGAATTTTGTGTTTTAGAGCCAAAGGTATGATTAAGGATCTTGAGATAGGGAGATGATTCTGGACTGTCCAGGTAGGCCCTAAATGCAATCACATGTATTCTTAGGGAAACTAGGCAGAGGGGGATTTCACGCAGATGGAAGAGGAGGAGACCTTGTGGCCACAGAAGCAGACAGTGCAGTGATGTAACCACAAGTCAAGGAGAGCCAGCAGCCACCAGAAGCAGGAAGAGGCAAGGAGCAGACTCTCCCGTGGAGCCTCTGGAGGCAGGATGACCCTGCTGACTGCATGATTCCAAGGATACTGATTTCGAACTTTTGGCCTCTAGACCTGTGAGAGAATAAGTTTTCATTGTTTTCAGCTACCAAATTTGTGGTGATTGTCACAGTGACCACAGAACACTAATATACCAATATTTATACCCATAAGTACACCAATGTCCTCACTTCTCAAAAGCAGAACAACTCTGAGGCATCTTCTGTTGTCTCCAGGAGTCTGCAGCAGAGTTGAGCCCTACCTTTAGGGTTACCCACCCATCAGCCTACTCTGTTATTGACTTTCTCTTCTCAGTCTCGCTTGCTTATTCTTCCATCAGTGGTTCCAGGTCTCTCCTTCAATACAAACCACATACTCTCAAATCCTTCTGTATGAGTTTCTTGGAGTTGCTATAACAAAGTACCATAAACTGTGTGGCTTATAACAAAAAAATTTATTCTCACAGTTCTGGAGGCCAGAAGTTGGAAATACAATAAAGGTGTTGATTCAGTTGGTTCCTCTTCAGGCCTCTGAGAAGTCTGCTTCATGCTTCTTTCCTAGCTTTTGGTGATGGCTGGCAATTCATGGCATTCTCTGGTTTGTAAATGCATCTCTCCTATCTCCGCCTCCATCTTTACATAGCATTCTCCCCTGTCTCTGTGTCTTCATGTGGCCATCTTCCCCTCATGTAAGAACACTAGTTATATTGGA
>NW_011494744.1:497760-510632 GCF_000754665.1 Bison bison bison | reverse complement strand
CAAGGACCCAGTTTCATGACATTATCACAACTTGGTAACATCTGTAAAGATCCTATGCCCAAATAAAGTCACATTTCTACATACTGGGGATAAGAATTATAACATCTTTTGTAAGCCACATACTTCAACTCATAACACCTTGACTCAGTGTCAAATGTGGGGACCCCTAACCTAAGACAATTATCACTTAATAAGCATTTTTATTTCCAAAGCATAAGCATTTTTATTTCCCTAAATATAATTATTTTTCTTCAGTAATCTTATGATATTGTGTCTATTTCAAAGTTAATAAATCTGAGGATTAGATATTATGGTGTAGTCAAGTCTGTGTTTTACCAGGCAGGAAATGTAATAAGATGCCAGTTCTACCAGTGGGAGTGGTTTTCAGCAAAAGAGATCAAATACCTTAAGCTTTTTCTTTTTTTCCCCCCTTATCTGCAATATTATAGATCAGGAAACAAAGAGGGATTTTCCTAGGGTTGTGATAATCTTTTCTATTTGAGATTTTGTTGATAAATTTAATGTCTAAGACCTGATGTTTCCTCTTTCTTTACTTGAATTGTCTGTTCAGAGCCACGCTTGTTTATTCATTGCTTTCCAGAATCTTTGGGGAAGGGGGAGTAGACTCCACACACAAAGTCATGTCCAGTTTCTGATAATCCCTTTGGCAGCAATAGTTGCTCACTCTCTGTACCAGCCTCTGCTAGGAGCTCTCTGTGAAAGAGTGTTCTACAAAACAAGGACACATTGTCTCTGCCTCTATTCTAAAGCTGCTGGTAAGTACCCTGCACAGGGAAGAGACCATAAGATGAAACTAACATCTTAGATACCTTGTATATCACAATGTGCCCCGGCTTATTCTAATATTCTCTACTTCATCTTTCACCAAAGGCCAAGTCCTTTCTCTGATTACAAGTTTGGAAATACTTCCACTTACAGGCTTATCCACATATAGTCCCAAAACCTGCTTAGGTGGCATTTATGCTTCTGATTGCTTCCCTTCCTTTTATAAGCTGATACTGCTGATTATTATTTTTTTAATTATTTATTTGGCTGTACCCAGAGTTGTGGGCTTCCCAGGTGGCACTACTGGTAAAGAATCTGCCTGCCAGTGCCTGAGACTCAAGAGACCTGCATTCTATTCCTGGGTCAGGAAGATCCCCTGGAGAAGGAAATGGCAACCCACTCTAGTATTCTTGCCTAGAAAATTCCATGGACAGAAGATCCTGGTGGGCTACAGTCCATGGTGTCGTGAAGAGTCGGACACGACTGAGCACACACACACATTCTACATACCCCGTCTTAGTTGCAGCAGGTGGCAGCTTCTATCTTCGTTTGCAGCTTGTGGGATCTTTAGTTGATTAGTTGCGGCATTCGAACTCTTAGTTGTGACATATTGGGATCTAGTTCCCTGACCAGGGATCAAACTCAGGCCCCCTACATTGAAAGCATGGAGTCTTAGCCGCTGAAGCACCAGGGAAGTCTGTGTTGCTAATAATTAAAATCCTCTCAGGTGAATAAATGGATGCATAAGTGAAATAAGTAGATATTTATGAATAGATTGATGAGAGATCTTGATGATCCAAAATGTCTCCTCCAACATCTGTCACACCTGAAAGAAGATCAAGTCTGCCCCTAAGGAATCCCTCTCTTGGGCTCATTAGGAGCAAAAGGACTTTTTAATATCCAGAAATTACAGGAATGAGTGCCTTCTGGAGGTGGCAAAGATGGGAAGTGGAGGAACAGTAGAAGGTAAGTGAAAGAGGCGCCAAAACAGCTAGGTTTTAAACATCAGAGGCATGTATGTCATAACATCATGATAATTTCAGTAGGCATCAGTTCAGTTCAGTTCAGTCGCTCAGTCGTGTCTGACTCTTTGCGACCCCATGAATCGCAGCACGCCAGGCCTCCCTGTCCATCACCAGCTCCTGGAGGCATATGAGTTATCTATTTCTGCTTAACAAATTACTCTAAAAGCTATCAACTTAAAGCAATAATAAACATTTATTATTTCACATAATCTCTGTGCATCTGGGGATTAGGAGTGGTTTAGCAGGATGGTTCTGCTTCTGAAAGTTTGCAGTCTTAACTGTTGGTCAAGGCTACAGTCATCTGAAAACTTTACTGAGGCTCAAGGGTTAATTTTTTTTTTCTTTTTTAAAATTTATTTTTAATCAGAGGATAATGGCTTTACAATAATATGCTGGCTTCTGCCATACGACAATGCGAATCAGCCATAAGTTTACATATGTCCTCTCCCTCTTAAATCTCCCCCTGAAGGATTAACTTCTGAGATGGCTCACTTGTGGTTCTTGGCAGGACGTATCATTCCTTACTTACTGGCTGTTGGCAGGAAGCTTCAGTTCCTTACTGCATGAACTTCTCCATAGGGCTGCTTGGGTGTCTTCATGAGACAGCAGCTGGCTTTCCCCAGAGCAAGTTATCCAAGAGACAGCAAGGGGAAAACTCGAATGCCTCTTAAAGATCTTAGTCATGGAAGTCATCACTCCCACTATTCAGTTTGTTAAAAATGAGTCACTATTTCAGACCACTCCCAATGATAGGGGAATTAAGAGTATACTTTTTTGAAGAGAAAATATCAGAGAATTTGTGGACATATTTTAAAAACATCAGTTTTGGATTCAGTGAACATTTATTGAGCATCTTTACTGGGATCTGAGTAGGTGCTGGATTTCAAACACATTATTTTCCTATTACCCAAGGCTAAAGAAATCAGAATTTTATATAGGTAGAGGAGATGATTTTAGAATACAGGACGTTACATGACTATGATAGGTTTAAAGTTGAATGGATGTGTAGGTGAGATTTAAATCGGGGACAGCATGACAGACTGATTTTCTACTGAGAAGATAAGAAAGATTATTTTGTAACCTGTGTGACTGCCCATTCATTAAACCTTGTAGGTCCTGAACTAATACCAAAGTACAGGAGTCATAACTAATTCCATCTTTTAACCTGAGACACCTGGGTCATTACTCTGTATTTATAAACAATAAATATTTACTGTATTTTGGATTATATTTAACTGATGAATTGAGGTGAATCCTAGGTATAAGTTTAGGTACCCCCCTTGGTTGTTGTAGATTTTTATTACTCTGGGTGTTTTGTTACTTATTTGACATGGTCAGCTCTTTGGGATTTAGAGCAGTCATAGGGGCACAGACTTGAGGCTCATGGCCAGATTCTGCCAGAGGAGTAGTTGTGTTTGGTTAAAATTGTGTGTGTGTGATACTTTTCATTGATTTTTAAATACCTTTGAGTGGACCGTATACTCAGTATCTAGTCTCTAGTTCTCCCACCAGCCCCTGTACTTCCTGTTGTCTGTTATCCATCAGCCTTATTGGTCCCTAAAGATTCTTAAGTATGAGACATGCATCATGATTTTAAATCTCAGGATTGCATGGCATAATATTAGTTCAGCCTATTCTTACTCACCATCCCAAAGGTGAACTGCTTTCAGTAGGTCAATCACTTTAGGTCAAAAGTACTGTTTGTTGTTGTTGTTTAGTTGCTAAGTTGTGTCCAACTCTTTGTGACCCGTGAGTCTGGGTGAACTCCGGGAGTTGGTGATGGACAGGGAGGCCTGGCGTGCTGTGATTCATGGGGTCGCAAAGAGTCGGAAACGACTGAGCGACTGAACTGAACTGAACTGAAGTGTAGCCCACCAGGCTCCTCTGTCCATGGGATTTCCCAGGCAAGAATACTGGAGTGGGTTGGTAGCTATCTCCTTTTTAGCTTAGTCAGTATCTACTTGCATTCTGCTAAACCCTTGTTTTCTCTCCAGTTCTTTTTTCCTTTCCCTTCTATTCAGCATTCTTGGTGAATATTCGCCCCTTCAGTTTCTCTCAATTGTCACACCCCAAATGGTATATGGAAAAAAGCTTGAGGATAACAGTGCCTACCAGTGAGTGAGATGGTATACAGCACCTGGCTGCAAAAGGTGAGGTAAACTTAAGAAACAGTCCCTCCTCCTTTCTGGCAAATAATTTCAGGACCTTCTGTGAGGCTCTTTTCATAGCTCTTCCACTTTGGTTCTCTTTTCCAATCTTTATTGTCAGTTCATTCATTTATCCTTTTATTAATTCACCCATGTAACAAATATTAACTAGCCACTTAACTGTCAGCCAGTGTCCAGGCATGAGAACGAGAAAATGATACCATCCCTGCACTTGGATGGCTTTGGTCTACTGGTGGGAAGCAGACATTAGTCAAACAAACCACCCAGATAGATGTAAAGTTTTCTAATTTTAAACGTTTGGTGTAATTCATTTCAGTTCGGTTCAGTCACTCAGTCGTGTCCGACACTTTACGACGCCATGAATCACAGCACACCAGGCCTCCCTGTCCATCACCAACTCCCAGAATTCACTCAGACTCACGTTCATCGAGTCAGTGATGCCATCCAGCCGTCTCACCCTCTGTCGTCCCCTTCTCCTCCTGCCCCCAATCCCTCCCAGCATCAGAGTCTTTTCCAATGAGTCAACTCTTTGCATGAGGTGGCCAAAGTACTGGAGTTTCAGCTTTAGCATCATTCCTTCCAAAGAAATCCCCTTAGTGCCAAAAAAGAGAGAATATGGTGTTAAGACCTATTATGAGAAGGGACTATGGCCTCATCAGAGGTCATATGAGGCTTTTACTAAAGAATTGATGACTGAGCTGAGGTCTAAAGGAAAGAGGAGTTAACTGTGTATATGTGTGTGTGGTGGTAGCGGCGGTGGTGATGGTCATCATTGTCTCAGAATTTTTAGCAAGTGGAACAACATGTGCAAAGCCCTGTGATCAAAGGGAACAGAAGCTGATTGCCCATCACTTTGCTGCTCTCTTGCCTTTTCTTTCTTAACTTCCATCCTTTCTTTTCCTCACTTCCTCCCCCTGTTTCTTTTTTCTTCCTTGAATGCAGAGTTAACACCTTCCTCAGTTCTTGACACATTATCGTTATTCATCCATGCAGAGACTCTGTTACATTCTCATTTATCAGTATACTCAGTTTTAACCCTTTTTAGCAATTCCTTTTTCTCTCTTCCATATTCAGCCGTTGTTTATATAGATTTTTAAAATTTATTGATGTTCTTGAGAAAAGGCATATTTGTTTTGTATGTATGTACTATTCATCTGGAGAAGGCAATGGCACCCCACTCCGGTACTCTTGCCTGGAAAATCCCATGGATGGAGGAGCCTGGTGGGCTGCAATCCATGGGGTCGCTAAGAGTTGGACACGACTGAGCGACTTCACTTTCACTTTTCACTTTCATGCATTGGAGAAGGAAATGGCAACCCACTCCAGTGTTCTTGCCTGGAGAATCCCAGGGACCGGGGAGCCTGGTGGGCTGCCGTCTGTGGGGTCGCACAGAGTCGGACACGACTGAAGTGACTTAGCAGCAACTATTCATATATGTAAATGATTTTTATTATTCTCATTTCTTTTTTTCATTTGACAGTGGTTTTAATATAGTTATTCTGTGTATATCTGTGTATCCTAACCTCGTTCTGTGTGTATCTGATCTGTTGTTGCTAATTGTTCTTCATCTTGTTTATTACATATTTATGTCAATTTAGGATTGTCTCAAATTCTTTTCCACCTCACACAAGAACTACAACAACACGCCTTAATGCACACTTTAATGAGCATCCTCTAGTATTCCTCTTAAGGACTTGTGAGAAATTTCCTTTGAAGGATATTATCAGGAGAGCAATTGCTGGGTCACAGGTTATGCATGTGCTTGATTTGACTAAGTCATGCCAGCTGGATCACCAGAATAACTCAGCTATCAGAGATTTTCTGTTATACGGTTACCTCATCCCCACTGACCTCCAACAGAGCACCCTAGAATCTTCTATTCAATTTTTTTCCCTCCTGTATTCTGTTTATCCTTCACACATCCATTGTGAGCAAGCCACAGGTGTTCTCTTCTCTCCCCAGTGGCCTAAATCCAGAGCCAGTTTATCACAGCCCCTTCAGGAATTTACAATACACAGTTGTATACTAAAGATAATCATCATCTCCTAAAGGAGGTTTCTGTTGTCCGTTTTGTTAAACATTTAAAACCACATGAGATGGCCTATAATTTGTATACTTCTCCGTGGTGCCCTTTCAACTCACAAATATTTCTTAGGATTATCTCATCACTGAGGTGGACTAGAAGCAGGTTGCACCAAAGAAATTTTTTACTTAATCTCAAAAGAAGAAATGTAAATGACTTAAGTAATATGGTTGTGGGGTAGGCTGGGATGGAGAAGGAGGTAGGTCCACGTTCATCAGTAGTACTTTTCAAAGAAAAGTATAGTAGTTTGAAATAATTAAAGGAAGTCCTCTTGTAAAGTTGGAAAGTTTTTTTTTTAAGAGATAGGATCTAGCTTGGTGAGGGTTTAGAATGATGGGCACTTTCACACACTGCTGGTAGGAAATGTAAAATTGTACAACCTTTTCACAAAGCAATTTGAAAATGTGTATCAAAGGACAAAACAGTGACTTGACAGTGCAGAAAAGTGGAAGGCATTATCTTGACTAAGTTATTAAAGTTAGCGTTACAAGTATTGGGAATAAACTAGCATTCTGCACCTCCTGCTCCTAGGCATGAGGACACAACATCACTTCAGTGGTATTCTTACCCAAAATTCATAACCTGGATTGAATTATGAAGAAACAATTAAGCCAAACCTAAACCGAGGGATCTTATAAAACAGCCAGCCAATCTTTTTCAAAACTGTCAAGGTCATTCAGAATCAACTAAAGGCAGCCCACTCCAGTGTTCTTGCCTGGAGAATCCTAGGGACAGGGGAGCCTGGTGGGCTGCTGTCTATGGGATCGCACAGAGTCGAACACGACTGAAGCGACTTAGCAGAGGCAGCAGATGAAATTAAAATGTGAAAATTTCAAAATTTCCTTAAAAATAATGAAGAATTTCAAGACAACAATGACAGAGCATTAAATCAGATGTTCAGGGCAGGACCCTGTGCAACTAGACAGATAACCCAGAGGTCATGAAAGACAAAGAAAGACAGAAACTGTCCTGCGTTGCAGGGGTAGAAGGAGACATGAAGACTAACAGGAATGCTTGATCCTGCACCAGATCAGTCACATTAGCAGGACAAACTGAACAACTTAAATAAGGTCTGTTTCTTAGTTCAGTTGAGTCGCTCAGTCATGTCTGACTCTTGGTGACCCCATGGACTGCAGCACACCAGGCCTCCCTGTCCATCACCAACCACCGGAGCCTACTCAAACTCATGGCCATCGCGTCAGTGATGCCATCCAACCACCTCATCCTCTGTCGTCCCCTTCTCCTCCTGCCTTCAATCTTTCCCAGCATCAGGGTCTTTTCCAATGAGTCAGTTGTTTGCATCAGGTGCCCAAAGTTGGAGTTTCAGCTTCAGCATCAGTCCTTCCAATGCATATTCAGGACTGATTTCCTTTAGGATGGACTGGTTGGATCTCCTTGCAGTCCAAGGGACTTTCTTATTTGCTTCTTCCCAATTCATAGTTATGATATGTGTTTGGAAATGGATTTCAGACTATTCTGCTAAAGAACTGCTACTTAATCCATTTTAAAATATCATAAAGGGGCTTCCCTGGTGGCTCAGTGGTAAAGAGTCTGCCTGCCAGTGCAGGAGACGTGATCCCTGGTCTTAGAAGATCCCACACACCGAGGAGCAACTAATCCTGTGCACCACAACTACTGAGCCCACACTCTAGAGCCTGCGAACTGCAACTCCTGAAGTCCATGTGCCCTGGAGTCTGTGTGCCACAACAAGAGAAGCCACCACAGTGAGAAGCCAGGACACTGCTACTAGAGGGCAGCCCCTGCTTGCCACAACCAGAGAAGAGCCCACACGACACTGGAGACCCATCACAGGCAATACATAAATGCACAAATACATAGAAATACTTAAAAAATAAAATACCGTAAAAAGTAAAAGTATAAAAATAAAAAATAAAAACCTCCATCATTCTCTTTTCATATCTATCTTTTTTGATCTTTATCAAACTGGAAATGCTGATTTTATACATCATCATTATGATATACAATTATGTTTCTCTACCTTTAATATTGTTTTGTAAAATGTCCCCATATTTCTATATTTTATCATTTTAATCAACTTTGCAATATTTCATAGATAAACCTAGTTTTTTGTACACTTTCTGTATTAATTTAATACAGTTTAAATTTAAGTGATTTCTCGCTTTTAACTATTAAACATTTTGTTACAGGCCTTCTTGTGTAGCTTTTATTTTATTATTGTGAATTATTTCCTTATGACACATTCCCAGGAGTAGGATTGCGGTGCCTCTTGATATGTGGCATCAATTTGCTTTCCAAAAGGATCAGTTTGCATTTCTAGAGCATCTTATCTCTCTCGGTTTGTGGCTGTCCTGCTGTGGTTTACCAAACAGCAGTTGCTTTGTGATCTTACTATCATTCATTTCCCACATGTGTCTCACCCTTGTGGTTAATCTGCAGTACACATCTTCTCAATACTTGTATTCTAACTATAATCCGTAACCTTAGTCCTAGTCACCTTCTCTTCCTAGCTAAAGGTTTACCAGGCATGCACGGAATTTAAATCATTTGTGGAAATTGAGGGTGATTCAAGGAAGAGGAACTTAGAAGAGTACTTAGAAGAAACAGCCAAAATGTAGGAGGGAAAAAATGGAGACAATAGAGAAATGAGACCTAAGGAAAAAGTGTTTCTTTTAAACAGCTGAAAGGTTCATAGGAAGGTGACTAAAAGAGCAAGGCAGTGATCAGATGTGGGTTTAATAGAAAGTGCTTTGCTTGCAGCACGGGGAAATGTTTGAAGTGGCCCCAAGTGAATGTGGAGAAACTGGTTGGAGGTTGCTTCTGTCACCCAGGGAAGAGATGATGGTGACTTAGTCTGGGTGGGTAGACATTGTGAAGTGAGTAACATGTAGAGGATATTTACGTTAGATCCTTAGACCTTATCCATCTTATAGCTGAAAGTTTGTAAGGATCTCAGTTATCTAGTTTCAGAGGATCTAATGTAAAACATGGTGAACTACAGTTAATAACATTGTATTATATAATTTAAAAAAAAACATATTCAGGAGGGTAAAACAAACAGACCTTAGTGACTACTTGGTATTGTTGTTATAGTTGCTCAGTGTTGTCCAACTGTTCTGCGACTCCATGGACTGTAGCCTGCCAGGGTCCTCTGTCCATGGGATTTTACAGGCAAGAATACTGGAGTGGGTTGCCACTCCCTCCTTCAGGGTGTATTCCCAACCCAGGCACTGAACCCTTGGCTTCTGCATTGGCAGGCGGATTCTTTTACCACCTAGCTACCTGGGGAGCCCAGACTAGGTATTTTAGCCTCCTAAGGCTGTGATAACTAATTACCACAGATTTAGTGCTTTAAAACAACAGGAATTTATTCTTTCACAATTCTGGAGACCAGAAGTCTGAAATCAAGATGCTAGCAAGGGGACTACTCTGGTGGCTGTGGTGAAGAATCCACCTGCTTGCCAATGCAGGAAACACGGGTTTCGATCCCAGGTCCAGGGAAGATCCCACATGCTGTGGAGCAACTAAGCCCATGTGCCACAACTATTGAGCTGATGCTTTAGAACCAGGAACTACAACTGCTGAGCCCACGCACTACAGCGACCGTAGCCTGCATGCCCTAAAGCCTGTGGTCTGCAACAGGAGAAGCCGCTGCAATGAGACACCTGTGCACTGCAACTAGAGAGTAGCCCCTGCTAGCTGCAGCTAGAGAAAGCCCACGGGCAGCAACAAAGATCCAGAACAGTAAAAAAGAATAAATAAATAAAATTAAAAAAAAATTATATTGGCAGCGTTGGTTTCTTCTGAAGGCTCTGAGAGAGAATGCACTTCATGCCTCTCTCCTAATTGATGGTGTTGCCAGCAATCCTTTGTGTTCCTTTGGCCTATAGATGCATCATTCAAATCTCTGCTTCCATTTTCACATGGTCTTCTTCCCAGAGTCTTCATGTGCCTTCTCCTCTTTTTGCCACTCATTACTATTTGAATATTTTAATTTAACTTTTATTTTATATTGGCATATAGGTGATTAACAATGTTATATTAGTCTCAGGTATATAGCTAAGTGATTTAGTTATACATACATACATATATATATGTGTGTGTGTGTTTATACATATATATATTCTTTCTGTTTCAAATTCTTTTCCCATATAGGTTATTACACCTACTGAGTAGAGTTTCCTGTGCTATACAGTAGGTCCTATGATTATCTGTATTATATATAGTAGTGTGTATGTGTTAGTTCTGAACTGTTAATTTATCCCTCCTCCAGATATGGAATACTTCCTGAATTTGTGGGTTATCCTTGCACAGGGACCATGCTAATCTTCTCTGTATTGTTCCAGTTTTACTATATATGCTGCAAAAGCAATCCCTTCTCTTTTTTCTTTTATAAGGACACCGATCACAGCTACTTATTAGCTCTGTGAGGAAGGGAGTATGTCTAATCCAGGATTATCTCATTTTGGAAAGCTTATCTTAATTATATCTGCAAAGACTCTTTTCTAATAAAGTCACATTCATAGTCCTTGGAGTTAGAACTTGGACATATCTTTTTCAGAGATAAATTCAACCCACTACACTTGGCTAATTGGATAAGAAAGAGGGTGGTATAAGAAAGAGAATGACTCTTGGGTTTTAGGTGTGAGCAACTAAAATATTGTCATTTGGTGAGATATGGAATATTATAATAGGAGAAGATTTAGAGAAGGCAATTATGAGTTTAGACTTGGAGGTACTGGGATGGAGGTGACTTTAAGACCACCAAGCAGAGATACTGGGTATACAGTTGGCATATAGGATCTGGAGAAACTGAGTGGGTGGTGGTGGTATGTATTAAGATGGAGAATGGTGGAAGAAAACTAGGAGAGGCTCATTTAATCATATTTATTATGTCTGTTATTGTTGTTCAGTCACTAAGTCGTGTCTGACTCTTTGTGACCCCATGGACTACAGCATGCCAGTCTTCTCTGTCCTTCACTATCTCTCAAAGTTTGCTCAAATTCATGTCCATTGAGTTGGTGATGCTATGTAACCATCTCTTCCTCTACCATCTTCTGCCCTCAATCTTTCCCAGCATCATGGTCTTTTCCAATGAGTCGTCTCTGCATCAGGTGGCCAAGATATTGGAGCTTCAGCATCAGTCCTTCCAGTGAATATTCAGGGTTGATTTCCTTTAGGATGGATAGTTTGATCTCCTTGCAGTCCATGGGACTCTCAGGAGTCTTCTCTATCACAACAACTCAAAAGCATCAATTCTTCAGTGTTCAGCCTTCTTTATGGTCCAACTCTCATATCCATACATGACTAAAAATATCTATATATAAATATCAAGAAGGCATTCGGATGATAATGTTGGAGCTGTTGATACAAATTCTAGAGTCTTCAGTTGATAGATGATCATCTAAATACTGAGACTACCTGGGTTAAAGAGGGATGAATAAGAAGAAAAGAGGGTTCAGAACTATTCCTTTAGGAAATTTCAGTTAAGAGGGAAGAAATTCTTCTTGCCTTGAGGAAATTAAGAAGTAGTAGCCATAGAGGTAGGGGGGAAACGGAGAGTATGGCAACAATGGAGTAATGAAAACAGAGGAGCAAAAGTGTTTCAAGTTTGAAAGTCAGATGAATGAGTGTTTAAAAATGGAGGGGTGGTCAACAGAATGAATGTTGTTGAGAGATTAAGCAAGGTGGAGAGTGGAGTTTCTCTCTTAAATTAGGGACAGGGAAGTCATTAATGAGAGTGGACATGAGCTAGAATGGAGTAAATTGTGGGGCAGAGAGTGAGAAAATAGAGACTAGAGACATCTTTAAAATGTTTTTCTTTGGAAATAAACTTACAAAAAGTTACAAACATAAAAAATAATACAAGAAACACTCATATCATTCCCAGATTTGCCTAGTGTAACATTTAAAAAAATTTTTTTGAAGTATGGTTTACAATATCGTGTTAATTTCTGCTATATAGCAAAGTGATTCATACACACACAAACACATATTCTTTTCTGGTTTAGTTTATCTCAGGGGCTTAAACATAGGTACCTGTGCTATGCAATAGGACCTTGTGTAATCCCTCTGTTAACATTTTATCCTATTTGCTTTATCCCTTGTTCTGTGTGCATGCATATTTTTTTAAGTCATTTGAGGGTAAATTACATATATCACGGCCTTTTATCCTAAATACTCCAGAGTATGTTTCCTAAAAATAGAAATGTTTTTCTTATAGAATATAGCAATTGTTAATTATAAATATCAAAATTTTTATATTGACACCTTTATTTAATCCACTACAATTAAGACAGTTGTGTTAGCTGATATAATACAGACCTTAATAGAATATTTTCTTTTTCTCTACCTAATACAAAGTGAAAGAAAGTGAAAGTGAAGTCGCTCAGTCATGTCCGACTCTTTGGGACCCTGTGGACTGTAGCCCACTAGGCTCCTCTGTCCATGGGGTTCTCCAGGCAAGAATACTGGAGTGGGTTGTCATTTCCTTCTCCAAGGCATGAAAGTGAAAAGTGAAAGTGAAGTCGCTCAGTTGTGTCCGACTCTTATCGACCCCATGGACTGCAGCCCACCAGGCTTCTCCGTCCATATACTTAGGGTATATTGCTTAGTGGGTAGAATTGCTTAGTGGTAAAGAACTGTCTGCCAATGTAGGAGACATAAGAGACTTGGGTTTGATCCCTGGGTCAGGAAGATCCCCTGGAAGAAGCATGGCAACCCACTCCAGTATTCTTGCTTGGAGAATCCCAATGGACAGAGGAACCTGGCATGGAGTCACAGAGTTGGACACGACTGAGTGACTAAGCACAGCACAGCACAGTGGGTCTC
>NW_011494744.1:494637-497660 GCF_000754665.1 Bison bison bison | reverse complement strand
CAGCACAGCACAGTGCGTGTGAGTGCTATCTTTGAGGTTTTGATTTGCATATCTCTAGACAATGGCACCCCATTCCAGTACTCTTGCCTGGAGAATCCCAGGGACGGGGGAGCCTGGTGGGCTGCTGTCTATGGGGTCGAACAGAGTTGGAGACAACTGAAGCGACTTATCAGCAGCAGAGATTATGTTGAGCATCATTTTATATCTTTATTAACAGCTATTAGCATATCTTCTTTCAGAGAAATATCTGTTCAACTCCTTTACTCATTTGTAAATTGAGTTGTCTTCTTATAGTTCAGTTCTTCATATATTCTGGATACTGGGCCTTTATCAGATATATGAATTACAAATATTTTCTGTGTTCCTATATTAACTTTTCCACCTGTATCTTGGAGGTCATTTCTTCTTCTGAAAAATCTTGATAATAAGTGTATTGCTAGGGACTTCCCTTGTAGTCCAGTGGTCAAGACTCCCATGTTTCCACTGCAGGGGGCAAGGGTTCAATCCCTGGTCAGGGAACTAAGATCCTGCACTAAGATTTGGACTCTCAGCCAACAACAACAACAAAAAATGTATTGCCACCTATGCCCTTGGCACTTTAGTTAGGACCTTGAGAAATGCTCATTATAAAAGACATGATGTTTCTTAAACTGGATGCTAGCCACATGGATGTTCATTTATGTATTTTATTACTTATATATAGGTTATATTCACTTTGTGTGTGTGTGTATATATATATATATATATATTTTTAAAGGCTTGACAATGTTGCTTCCTCTAATTCTCCATTCTCCTACTGCTATCCTTTCATTGACATACTTCTAGAATGAGTGGTCTATATTTGCCACTTCATTTTATCCACAACTAGTGCCTCTCTTTTGGAGAAGGCAATGGCACCCCACTCCAGTACTCTTGCCTGGAAAGTCCCATGGACAGAGGAGCCTGGTAGGATGCAGTCCATGGGGACACTAAGAGTCGGACATGACTGAGCGACTTCACTTTCCCTTTCATGCATTGGAGAAGGAAATGGCAACCCACTCCAGTGTTCTTGCCTGGAGAATCCCAGGGACGGGGGAGCCTGGTGGGCTGCCGTCTATGGGGTCGCACAGAGTCGGCCACGACTGAAGCAACTTAGCAGCAGCAGCAGCAGCAGTGCCACTTTAGTTCCAATATGATTGGAACTAAATCAGAGTGCCAATAATTTAGTTCCAATATGATTGGAACTAAATCAGAGTTGCAATATGATTTCTTTGTCCATCCTTAAATAACGACACCTTTGAGTCTCTGCCCCACCCTCATCTTTAGTCTTTCTTCCCTGGTGTTACCGGTGACTCACCTAGTTGTATTATTCAATGCCTCTTCAATCTGCCTCTTTAAACTGAAGCCCTAACCGTTTTAGAACTCTAAATGCTGGATATTTTACTTTCCCAGCTATATTTCCCCTATTAATCAAGTTATTCCCAATCCACATCTATTTTTCAAACCACATCAGCTTCATTCTCAAGAGTTTTGTAGTGATTGGCTGGTACCTCCTGTAACAGAGTGCAGTGAGCTCAGCTTTTAGCACAGCAGCCTCAGGTATGCAGATGACACCACCCTTCGGGCAGAAAGTAAAGAAGAACTAAAGAGCTTGTTGATGAAAGAGGAGAGTGAAAAAGTTGGCTTAAAGCTCAACATTCAGAAAACTAAGATCATGGCATCTGGTCCCATCAATTCATGGCAAATAGATGGGGAAACAGGGCAAACAGTGGAAACATTGGCTGACTTTATTTTTCTGGGCTCCAAGATTGCTGCAGATGGTGATTGCAGCCATGAAATTAAAAGATGCTTACTCCAGAATACACAGAAGAACTGTACAAAAAAGATCTTCACGACCCAGATAATCACGATGGTGTGATCACTCATGTAGATGGTGTGATCACTCATCTAGAGCCAGACGTCCTGGAATGTGAAGTCAAGTGGGCCTTAGAAAGCATCACTATGAAAAAAGCTAGTGGAGGTGATGGCATTCCAGTTGAGCTATTCCAAATCCTGAAAGATGATGCTGTGAAAGTGCTGCACTCAATATGCCAGCAAATTTGGAAAACTCAGCAGTGGCCACAGGACTGGAAAAGGTCAGTTTTCATTCCAATCCCAAAGAAAGGCAATGCCAAAGAATGCTCGAACTACCACACAATTGCACTCATCTCACACGCTAGTAAAGTAATGCTCAAAATTCTCCAAGCCAGGCTTCAGCAATATGTGAACCGTGAACTTCCTGATGTTCAAGCTGGTTTTAGAAAAGGCAGAGGAACTAGAGATCAAATTGCCAACATCTGCTGGATCATCAAAAAAGCAAGAGAGTTCCAGAAAAACATCTATTTCTGCTTTGTTGACTATGCCAAAGCCTTTGACTGTGTGGATCACAATAAACTGTGGAAAATTCTGAAAGAGATGGGAATACCAGACCACCTGACCTGCCTCTTGAGAAACCTGTATGTAGGTCAGGAAGCAACAGTTAGAACTGGACATGGAACAACAGGCTGGTTCCAAATAGGAAAAGGAGTACGTCAAGGCTGTATGTTATCACCCTGCTTATTTAACTTCTATGCAGAGTACATTATGAGAAACGCTGGGCTGGAAGAAGCACAAGCTGGAATCAAGATTGCCGGGAGAAATATCAATAACCTCACATATGCAGATGACACCACCCTTATGGCAGAAAGTGAAGAGGAACTCAAAAGCTTCTTGATGAAAGTGAAAGAGGAGAGTGAAAAAGTTGGCTTAAAGCTCAACATTCAGAAAACTAAGATCATGGCATCCAGTCCCATCACTTCATGGGAAATAGATGGGAAAACAGTGGAAACAGTGTCAGACTTTATTTTTTTGGGCTCCAAAATCACTGCAGATGGTGACTGCAGCCATGAAATTAAAAGATGCTTGCTCCTTGGAAGGAAAGTTATGACCAACCTAGATAGCATATTCAAAAGCAGAGACATTACGTTGCCAACAAAGGTCCGTCTAGTCAAGGCTATGGTTTTTCC
>NW_011494744.1:492266-494537 GCF_000754665.1 Bison bison bison | reverse complement strand
GTTGGACTATAAAGAAGGCTGAGCGCTGAAGAATTGATGCTTTTGACCTGTGGTGTTGGAGAAGACTCTTGAGAGTCCCTTGAACTGCAAGGACATCCAACCAGTCCATCCTAAAGGAGATCAGTCCTGGGTGTTCATTGGAAGGACTGATGTTCAAGTTGAAACTCCAGTACTTTGGCCACCTCATGTGAAGAGCTGACTTATTGGAAAAGACCCTGATGCTGGGAAAGATTGAGGGCAGGAGAAGGGGACGACAGAGGATGAGATGGCTGGATGGCATCACCGACTCAACGGACATGGGTTTGGGTGGACTCCAGGAGTTGATGATGGACAGGGAGGCCTGGCGTGCTGCAGTTCATGGAGTCGCAAAGAGTCGGACACGACTGAGCGACTGAACTGAACTGAACTGAATTGCTGTGTGCAGTTACTCTGCACCCTGTTACCAGGAAATGGGTCCTGCTCAGCCATTGGTCAGTGCGTCAGAGGTCCCCACACACTGGCAACCAATTGTCAATGAGCAACCCCGATGACCCTGCTCAGACATTGGACAGCTCAGCAGTGGGCCCCACCCACAAGCAACCAACTGTTAAGAATGGGCAGTTAGTGAGGGGATTCAGCTAAGTGGCGTGGTGGTCCTCAGGTGAAGAGTGAGGTAAAAGGAGGATCCTGACCTTCTCCCTGGGGCCCTTCAGTTCATCTGGCCTTGGTCAGTGAGAGAGCTTGGGCACCAAGAGAACAGGCTTGGGACTATGTTCTGTAGGACTTCAGAGCCCTCATCAAGCCCTCCACTAGCCTTGGCCCAGGCCTTGAGGCAGCAGTGAACCTCTCCCCTATCCTTGTCTCTGGGACCTAATAGTAGCAGTGGTCTGCCTGGGTCACAGTATGTGGGATGTGGTGTCCTGCTTTGGGTGGCCTGAGAAGCCTGAGGGCCAGATGAGTTGGGTGCCTGGCTTCCTCAGTGATGACAGTTGGTCAGGTTCTGGGGAACCTGACCCTGAGGGAACTGCCACCTGAGCTCTGCTTCCTGTTAGCCAGGACCTGGACCTTGGAGGTTAAAAGTTGTACCTTGGGACCTTGCCCTTTCTTCTCAGGACAAAGAATAACATTTGTTTGGTAGAGGTTTACAGGAACATTGTTAGCTGACCATGACCTGACTTTAAGAACAAAGGCTCTGACACCAAGAAGTTGCAACTAACCATAACACCCCCTAACCTTTTACATTTAAAAGCGCTTTGATGAAAGCTTTCAGTAACTTTGGGGTTAAGGTACAAGCCACCCATCTCCTTGCATGGTCCTGTAATAAACCAAACTCCAAACTCCAGTGTTTTAGCATTGTTTTGGCCTATGTGTTGGGCACACAGACTTGGTGATGTTCGGTAACACTCCCTCTTCAGTCCTTCTATTTGAACAGTTACCACACCTTGGGATTTCTACCTTAAATGCACTTCATTTCCATTCATTGGTTATCACCCCATTTTAATCCATTTTCATGGGGTGCTGGAATTATTTCAACAGCCCTCTCTGCCTGACTCTACTACTTCTATCTCAAGTGATAATGTAAATCTTTAAGAGTGATGTGATGAAACGTTGTCCTAGATGGGAAACATAACTTTGGTAATATTGGGAAAGATGAAGTGGAGAAGAAAGCGTGTTAACTTGAGATGAGAACAACTCTGAATAGTGAATGGAGCAGTGGATATACACTGGAGGTGGAAGGACTTACATCTAAATCCTGTATTCTATTCCCATAAATTGTGTTAGTCGCTCATTGGTGTCCAGCTCTTTGCGACTCCATGGACTGTAGCCTGACCGTTTTCTTTGTCCATGGAATTCTCCAGGCAAGAATACTGGAGAGGATTGCCATTTCCTTCTGCAGAGACTCTTCCTGACTCAGGGATGGAACCCAGGTCTCCTGTATTGGCAGGCGGATTCTTTACCATCTGAACCACCAGGGGAACCCGATATAGCACATCAAGTGAATTTTTGCTAAGGGAGCCATACCCGTGCTTCCCTAATGGCCGTCCTGTTTGGAGTGGGCCAACCAGCCTCCACTGTCCAGAGGGCTGATCCCAGATTGCCGGTCGCAGTGTCACGGAGCGAGTCTCTCTAGCTACCGTCTCTATGGTTCGCGGAATCTCCAGGTCGGAGCTTGACCGGTCTGGCTTTTGCGCGTGCGCGAGCCCAGGCGCGTGCCCGCCCTCCTGCAACTGCCCGAATTCTCGGGAGGGAGGGGTGGGTGTGGGAACGTTGCGGCGGTGGCCGCCGCGGCCC
>NW_011494744.1:461947-491233 GCF_000754665.1 Bison bison bison | reverse complement strand
GCGGAGGAGGGCCTTGCCGGGACCTCGGCTCGGGCTCGACGGAGCGGCGGCTTCGCCGACTTCTTCGCCAGGTATAGCGCAGGCTACGCCGGGGATCAGGGCGGGCTTGGGGCCGGGAGCGGGCGGAGAGCGACGTGAGGGCAGCCTCAGAGCGTGGCTCTCGCTGGCGTTAGGATTGAGCTTTGATTTGTCACAGGAGGGACCAGGAACTAGGTCTGCATTGTGTTGTGCGTCTGGATCGGAGAAGTTGTGAGCGCGGGGAGCCAATCTTGGTGCTTCCCTGAGCCGGACGCTGTACCTGCCATTCACATCTGGTTTCTATGAATTTAGGCCAGCGTGCTAGTGCCATATCTACAGTTTTGCCTCTTCCGGAGAAATAGACAGCCTTCTTCGTCCGCGTGTACTATACTGTTAGGATTTAGGGGCGGGTGGCGGTGCGGGGTGTGTGTGTACAGGTGCGGTTGTGAAAGAGAAAGAGAAGTCATTTTCAGAGCTGTCTCTTTGCGTGGAGTCTAAACCCATTCAAGTAGTTTGGGAATTACTGAAATTAGAGGTGGCTGAGTTTCATAGCGTTTAACAGCCTGTTTCAGGGGCCTTTATTAAAATACTGTCAGTTTAGTATTTAAAATTTGATCCAGCCTTTAAAACCAAATTACTATGGCGCTTTATCTAGAAAAATCCCTTTTCCCCACTTTTGCTAGATAGACCTATACTTTTTTCCGGCAACTTCTGTTAATTTTTTACGGTGTCGTATATGTGATTTGACCTGCTAGTCTTGAAGTTAAATTGTGGTGCTGGACATTCCAAGTTTCTCAGTGGGACGTTGATAGGGATACATACGTCGTTAGAAAATACTCATCTTAATGCACCGTAGTAACAAAGCAGTTTCCTGTGAGTCAGATTTTGACACGCTTTTTTTTTTTGGACACGCTTTTTTTTTAAGTCTCTAGACAAATAGGAAAATATTCCCAACTTGGAAAACCCTCCCTTTCAAAGTTCTTTCTCCTTTCTTCTGTGTTTTTGTTCCCTTTTCAGGGATCATGACAAAAACCAGAAATAAAGAAACAAGTAATGAGTCTCAGATTTGAGAGGATTATACAATTAGTGTGCGTATTTGTAGACTCACAGACAGAGTTTTCTGATTGAAATTAGTGTTTCTTATTCCCTTTTCTGCTCTATTAACTGTTGTTTAAATCAAGATTGGGGAAATCCTAATTATGTTTTAGTCATGTGTGTGCTTAGTTGCTCTGTGGTGTCCAACTCTTTGTGACCACAGACTGTAGCCCACCAGGCTCCTTTGTCCATGGGGATTCTCCAGGCAAGAATACTGGAGTGGGTTGCCAGTGCCCTCCTCCAGGGGATCTTCCCAAGCCAGGGATCAAACCCAGGTCTCCTGCATTGCAGGCAGAGTCTTTACCAGTTGAGCTACCAGAATCTTTACCAGCTAGCTGAGCTATCAGAGAAGCCCTGTTTTACTCGTAGGACAACATATATAGTAGTGAAATGTGCATTTGTCCCTCAAATTATGCAAAGATCTATGCAAAGAGACATACTTAAAGCTAGTAGTGGCAATATTTTTAAAGCTCTTAAGGTGTGTGAAGCTTGTAGGTATTTTTTTTTTTTTGGTGGAACTTGTGGGTATTTATTGGTCATGTTTTGATGTCAGGTATCAGGCAGTTTTAGATTTGAACAGGGCTTTGGAGAGCATAGCTAGTTGACATTCATATGGCTTAGTTGATGTTCATATGATACACTTTTCATGTGTATCAGAACACTGAGTGTAAAGTCAGTAAACTTAGGTCCCCTGAAGTTAATTTCTCTAAGCTTTGTTTTTGAGATATGAATGTCAAGAGTCTAAGCATCATTGCTTCCTTCATATAACATTCTTGGGAAAGGACAGAATCAGACATTAGGACTATTTTTATGTTAACCTTTAGTCAAAACCTTAACTAGATGCTGAACACCTTCAAGGCAAAGACTATGACCTTCATTTTTGAATCTAAAATATCTAGTGTTGTATAAAGAATCCCATTCAGATTGTGTTGAAGTGACAACTTTCATGGACTCTCCCTCTTTTACTCTTCTCTAGGTAGTGTAATTTTGAACAAATCTTCTATTTCCAAAAAGAATAATCAGAAATTTTCTCTTCTCCCTGTAACCTAGGAGTGTTTTTCTTCCCATAAACAGTTGTCAGCTAATGGCAGAGCTGGGTTAGAAACCAGGGTTCCTGATTTTCATTCCAGGAATTCAATCATAACTTCTGTTTACCTGTGACTCTTTTCTTTCCCACCTGATTATCTAAATCTTTCCCTTCTCCTTTCCATTTCCTCTCTTTCTCTTAACTGGGTCAAAAAATCTATAACAAGAAATACTTTAAAAGACTAGTTTCATGTTTGTTTTAACCTTTTACAAATAAAGAGAGTAGACCATTTTATGGCTCTGTTTATCTGTTACTACAAAAATTTGTTCAATCAAGGCACATCATTTACAGAAGCCTCACTGAGTAGGGTAGAAATCATGTAGGAGAAAAAGGAATTTGGTCCAAGATGGGACAGTTCTCATTATCTCCTTCCTGCTTGCCCTCCCTTCTAGATGAAGTGAGTTCTATTTCAGACTCTGTTGGGAGCTTGCCTCAGCTGCACATGGGCATCTGTGTTTATAGTGACTTGATTACGGGAGCCCTAGAAGTAACATTCAGGAGAAGGAAATGGCAACCCACTCCAGTATTCTT
The DNA here is from genome assembly GCF_000754665.1 of Bison bison bison. NCBI lineage: Eukaryota > Metazoa > Chordata > Mammalia > Artiodactyla > Bovidae > Bison > Bison bison. The sequence goes on along the minus strand of NW_011494744.1, from coordinate 488,502 downwards.
GCCTGGAGAATCCTGTGGGCAGGGAAGTCTGGTGGGCTGCTGTCCATGGGGTCACGCAGAGTCGTACACGACTGAAGTGACTTAGCAGCAGCAGCAGCAGCATGCATTGGAGAAAGAAATGGCAACCCACTCCAGTATTCTTGCCTGGAGAATCCCAGGGATGGGGAGCATGGTGGGCTGCCATCTATGGGGTCGCAAAAAATTGGACAGGACTGAAGCGATTTAGCAGCAGCAGCATAAGCAGCAGAAGTAACATTCCCTCAGGTCCTTGGCCTTTTCCTGTCTCTAAAAGTTTTGAAGTGCTAGGTGCATCCACTGCTGCCACTCTCACAACTTAGCAGTGAGAAGATGAAAGTTAAAAGACAAATCTCTTGTGTTTGTAGGCTAGCCTTTGTTTCTCAAGGGTATGTTTATTATTCTGTTCTGAAAGTGAAGTAACTTTAAACCATTTTTATGGTCCTTTAAGCAAATCCATGTCGTGTTTTCAAACTAGAGTGGTTTGTTTTTTATGTATGCTCTTAATAGGTGTATTTTAAAAGCCATTTAATACTTTTGAGTATTAATACTCAAATTGAATACTTTTGTTCTGATTGCACTGGCAAAGTCACTGTTGTTTAGAAGCACTCAAGTATGTATTTGTGTCTCCTAATAGTGTTAATATATATATATTTTTTTACAAAATCTGCATGATAAATCACAAGAATTTAGTAACTTAAAAGGGCATGACTAAGGTAGGCAAAAAATACTAAAGATTTTTTTTCCTTCTATCTGAAAGATAAACTTTATAGATTCTGGAATTTATATAAATCTTTATAGATTGATTTTATAGATTCTGGAACATAGAGATTTGTGTAGCTTACCCTGTAGTTACCAACTCTGAAACTTCCTAAATATTGCACAAAAATTTTTTTGTGAATCTCTTTTTATTATGGGTAGCTGAATAGGGAAGACTAGCAATGGTAGGCTCATTTAGTGGTTTCTTTTCACATATTGGGCGTCCCTTGTAGCTCAGCTGGTAAAGAACCCACCTGCAATGTGGGAGACCTGGGTTCGATCACTGGGCTGGGAAGATCCCCTGGAGAAGGGAAAGGCTACCCACTCCAGTATTCTGGCCTGGAGAATCCCATGGACTGTATAGTCCATGGGGTTGCAGAGTCAGACACGACTGAGCGACTTTCACTTTCATATATAAGCAGTCTCCAATCTCCCCACTATGAAAATTGTTGAGAATGTATATTCTTTTTGTTATGATATTGAGAATTTTGAAAATTTCTGTTATTATTTTTCTTAATTTAAGATTCTCAGAAACAACAAAATCAACCATATTTTCACTACTACTCAAAATTTAGTTGATGTACACTGCTGCTGCTGCTGCTGCTAACTCACGTTAGTCGTGTCCGACTCTGTGTGACCCCATAGACGGCAGCCCACTAGGCTCCCCCGTCCCTGGGATTCTCCAGGCAAGAACACTGGAGTGGGTTGCCATTTCCTTCTCCAATGCATGAAAGTGAAAAGTGAAAGTGAAGTCGCTCAGTCATGTCAGACTCTTCGAGACCCCATGGACTGAGCCCACCAGGCTCCTCCGTCCATGGGATTTTCCAGGCAAGAGTACTGGAGTGGGGTGCCATTGCCTTCTCCGTGATGTACCCTAGTTGATGAAATAAATCATTATTCACCTGACTGAGCCACCATTGACTTTCGTCAGATAGGGCTCCCTTATTTGTCCTATAGTGTGTATTCTTCCCAGTCAACTAAAATAAAAGCCACAGTTTCAGGACCAGTTTCTCAAAACAAACAAACAAAAAAAAACCCCTTCTTTAACATTTCAGTAAAGAAAAGGTAAAATATCAAACCTCTGATAAGTTTTAAAAGATTTTTATAGCTCCCCAAAGCAAACAGTTCTTTATAACAGGTGTGGTATGATTATTTAAAAGGAGAATTAAGAAATATCTTGCTCTAAACATAATTTTTTTTGTTATTACAATACTATAAAAATATTCATTAATGTGTCACTAAGGAAATTTTGTTGGACCTTACTTTTATATTAGTATAATTAAAATGTGTAAAATTTTAGAAAAACTGAAAAGAATGTGTAATTAGTTGCTCTAGAATAAAAATGAGTCTTTTAAGATTTTAGAGTGTTGTGAAGCTACCCATTATAATATTAGATTGGGGAGCTAATGGCTGAAGAGTCTTTGTTTCCTTTTCTTATATCTAGCCCTTTCCCCTGCTCAGATCCAATAATTGCTTTAAAAAACCAACCAACTGCAAAATACTAGTTATCTATACCAAACCATTAGAAATCCAACAGTGATTCAAGGAGTTCATGGTTAGAGATGTAATCATCTGAGTATAAATTCAGTAGAAAGTATTGGGAAACTCTAATTTTTGTGGGACTTGGTTAATTTTAATCACTCAAACATTATTTCGAAGTGCTAAACTAAACTAACATTTTAACACTAAGCCCCAGTTAGCAAAGCAGACTAATATTAACTAGGAATTGGGACTTCCCTGGTGGTCCATTGGTTAAGAATCCAGGCTTCCGTGGATTAGAGTAAGACACAGAGATTTACTTTTTATTTTATTTTTTGAGATTTACTTTTTAAGATACTTTTTTAAGAATAGGTTTATGTTTATAGAAAAGTCGCAAAGGTACTATAGAAAGTTCTGGTATATCCCTTGTCCAGTTCTCCCGTTGACAACATTACATAACTGTGGTACATTTGTCACAACTAAGCAAAGAGTTGGACACGACTGAGTGACTGAACTGAACTGAAGAATCCATCGTTTGTACATTATTACAGTTAAACTTCATGCTTTGTTTAGCATAGAGTTATTGACTAAAAGAGCCTTCCCAGGTGGTTCAGTGGTAAAGAATCTGCCTGCCAATGCAGGAGACACAGGAGACTCAGGTTCGATCCCTGGGTTGGGAAGATCCACTGGAGAAGGAAGTAGCAACCGGCTCCAGTATTCTTGCTTGGAATATTCCATGGACAGAGGAGCCTGACTGCCTACAGTCCATGGGGTCACAGAGAGATAGACACAACTGAGCACGCGTGCACCACACCTTTATTGTTGGCTGTAAGACTTTTATTTGGGAAGCTATTGTGTTTTACTGTAAAATCAGAGCTGTTTAAAGTAGAAGGAATTTTAGGAGTCACTTTGTTCATTCTTTAATACTCTATGGAAAATCAGGGTTAGCTTCTATTTGCTAGCCATCACTTAGTAAGATGGTATTAATTTAGTATTGGAAATGAACTAGACATAGTAATGAGTTTAAGTGATCTAAAGCAATGTTTTTTAAAGCTTTTCAGATTATTTGGATTTAACAACCAGTACCCATTTGCCTCTGGAAAAAAAAGTCAAGTATATTTTAATTTTACATAATTTCATATTTTTATAAAATTATTTTAATATGTCTTTCCTTTATATATTTTTTTGATTCCTAAATTATTCCTGTGACCTAAGAAAGGTAGGGTTTATTTTTATTTTATAGCTATTTGCCCAGAGACAGAGAGTTAATTAAAAAAAAAATCAGAACTGGGCATAGGTATGATTCCTGGGGTTTGAAGCTAATACATTGATTTCTGTGAATTATAAGAAGTTTATGAATGAAAACATAGCTTTTGATGTAGTGAAAATACTCTTGTCTTGAGAAATAAGAAACTTGACTTTTGTCCTGGGTAGTTTCTTTTCTTGTATCATTAAACAATTTATGTGATCTTGGGCAAATTACTAAATTTCTTCACTTCACTTTCCTCATCTATGAAATTTAGAGATTCAGAGTACCTTTCAGCTCCAATACACTATGATGTTGTGTGATTCACTTGCACTCACTGTTGTAATAAAACTCAAATATTTGTTGGCTAAATACTACATATGTGAATTGAATTGAGTTAAAGAGAATGCTTTTTTAAAAAACAGCATGATTTTTCATCTGTAAAATGAAAAAGTTGCCAGGGATAGAAATACCCCTTCAACTCTAAATTCTGTCTTGAACGTTTTTTTGGTAAAGGCCTAACTCTGCCTGAGAGTAATCATGCTAAACATCAGTCTCAACATCAGTGATCTTTGTTTAGTGTCTCATAAGCATCTCATAAACAGACCAGCAGCTCTTTTTTTTTTCTTTAGCAATTCTAGATTTTTTTTTTCTTTATGATTTCTTTGGAGTAGGAAAGTGAGAGAGTAAGATAATAAGTACATTCTAGTTAATCAGTGAATTGGAGTTTGATACTTTAACTTCCAGACCATGATTTTTTCCTCAAAGTTTGCCAGTGTGCCACTTTGGGGAACTGATAGCTTAGTACAATAGTCCCTAGCCTTGTTATACTGCAAATTAACCTAAAAGCACATTAAAAAAATTAGATGCTTCATAATCCACAGCCCTTAGGTGGATGGATTCAGGGGACTTGCCCTTGGCAGGTGGAATCTTTAAGCTATAGGATGGATATAGAAGTGAAGTAAAGTGAAGCGAAAGTTGCTCAGTCGTGTCTGACTCTTTGTGACCCCATGGACTATACAGTCCGTGGAATTCTCCAGGCCAGAATACTGGAGTGGGTAGCCTTTCCCTTCTCCAAGGGATCTTCCCAACCCAGAGATTGAACTCAGGTCTCCCTCATGGCAGATGGTTTCTTTACCAGCTGAGCCACAAGGGAAGCCCTGGATGGTTATAGTGTACTGCTTAAAGATGTTGATTGTGGAGTTAGACTGCTTGGATTTCAATTAGCTTGTTGTTGTTTTATAGTCACTACGTTGTGTCCGACTCTTTGTGACCCCATGCACTGCAGCACACCAGACTCATCTGTCATCCACCATCTCCCAGAGTTTGTTCAAATTCATGTCCATTGATTCGATGATGCTATCTAACAGTCTCATGACAACCTACTCCAGTGTTCTTGACTGGAGCATCCCATGGACAGAGGAGCCTGGCAGGCTACAGTCCATGGGGTTGCAAAGAGTCTGACATGACTGAAGTGACTGAGCATAGGCACAGCACATGCCCATTGAGTCAGTGATGCTGTCTAACCATCTCATCCTCTGCCTCCCCCTTCTCCTTTTGCCTTCAGTCTTTCCTAGCATTAGGGTCTTTTCCAACGAGTTGGCTCTTCCCATCAGGTGGCCAAACTATTAGAGCTTCAGCTTCAGCATCAGTCCTTCCAATGAGTATTTACAGTTGATTTCCTTTAGGGTTGACTGGTTTGATATCCTTGCAGTCCAAGGAACTCTCGGGAATCTTCTCTAGCAGTTCAAAAGTATCAATTCTTGGGCACTCAGCCTTCTTTATGGTCCAACTCTCACATCTGTACATGACTACTGGAAACACCATTGCTTTGACTATACAGACCTTTGTCAGCAAAGTGATGTCTTTGCTTTTTACTATACTGTATAGGTTTATCATAGTTTTCCTTATAAGAAGCAAGTGTCTTTTAATTTCATGGCTGTAGTCACCATCTGCAGTGATTTTTGGAGCCCAAGAAAATAAAATCTGTCACTGATTCAACTTTTTCCCCAAATGTTTGCCATGAAGTGATGGGACCAGATGTCATGATCTTAGTGTTGTTTTTTTTTTTGGTTTTCAAAAATATTTATTTTTTTCCTTAATAGCTTTGTATATTATCGTTTTTATATTTTATTTTTTAACTTTACAATATTGTATTGATTTTGCCATATATCAAAATGAATCCGCCACAGGTATACATGATCTTAGTTTTTTTAATGTTGAGTTTCAAGCCAGCTTTTTCACTATCCTGTTTCACCCTTATCAAGAGGCTCTTTATTTCCTCTTCACTTTCTGCCATTAGAGTGGTATCATCTGCATATATGAGGTTGTTGATATTTCTCCTGGCAATCGTGATTCCAGCTGGTGATTCATTCAGTCCGGCATTTTGTATGATGTACTCTGCGTGTATGTTAAATACGCTGGGTAAAAATATACAGCCTTGTCATACTCCTTTCTCAATTTTGAACCAGTCAGTTGTTCTGCATCTGGTTCTAACGGTTTCTTCTTGACCCACATACCAGTTTCTCAGGAGACAGGTAAGGTGATCTGGTATTCTCAACTCTAAGAATTTTCCACAGTTTGTTGTGATCCACACAGGCAAAGGTTTTCTTGTAGTCAATGAAACAGAACTAAATGTTTTTCTGAATTCCCTTGCTTTCTCCATGTTGGCAGTTTGATTTCTGGTTCCTGCCTCTTCTAAACAGAGTTGTTACATTTAGCTTGAAGACCTTTGAGCATAACCCTGCTAGCATGTGAAGTGAGCTCAGTTGTATGATAGTTTGAACATCTTTGGCATTGGCCTTCTTTGGGATTGGAATGAAAATTAGCTTACTAGCTGTGTACTTACAGATAGGTAACTTGACCTCTCTGGACCTTAGACAACTCGTCTGTAAAATATGGGTCATAACGATAGCTATCTCATGGGATTGTCATGAGCATTAAATGAGATAATACGGCAAATGCCTTGTATTTATTATGTGGTGTATAGTGACGACCCACATCTTATTATTCAGACTACAGGAGACTGCCACAATCCCTTTCCCAACTCCCTCACTGAAATTACTGGTTTAAAAAAAGGGAGAGCCCGAGATGAATTTTTTGTGTACTCACTAAAGAAGCATTGCACAATTTGTGTAGTAGATTTTATTTTTTTAACTTATTTATTTTAGTTGGAGGCTAATAATTTACAATATTATAGTGGTTTTTGCCATACATTGATATGAATCAGCCATGGGTTTACATGTGTTCCCCATCCTGAACTCCCCTCCCACCTCCCTCCCCATCCCATCCCTCTGGGTCATTCCAGTGCACCAGCCCTGAGCACCCTGTCTCATGCATCGAACCTGGACTGGTGATCTGTTTCATATATGATGATATACATGTTTCAATGCTATTCTCTCAGATCATCCCACCCTCGCCTTCTCCCACAGAGTCCAAAAGACTGTTCTATATATCTGTGTCTCTTTTTTTCTGTCTCACATATGGGGTTATCGTTACCATCTTTCTAAATTCCATATATATGCATCAGTATACTGTACTGGTGTTTTTCTTTCTGGCTTACTTCACTCTGTATAATAGGCTCCAGTTTCATCCACCTCATTAGAACTGATTCAAATGTATTCTTTTTAATGGCTGAATAATATTACCATTGTGTATATGTACCACAGCTTTCTTATCCATTCGTCTGCTGGTGGACATCTAGGTTGTTTCCATGTCCTGGCTATTATAAACAGTGCTGCGATGAACATTGGGGTACATGTGTCTCTTTCAATTCTGGTTTCCTCCATGTGTATGCCCAGCAGTGGGATTGCTGGGTCATATGGCAGTTCTATTTCCAGTTTTTTAAGGAATCTCCATGTGTAGTAGATTTTAAAACAGTTTGTATTTGGGATTGGATGGGTGTTAAAATGGACTCTGGTGTAATGATACAGGATTTTTAGAAGTCTTGAAGCTTTGCCTAAAAAGCAAGTCTGAGAAGGAACTGAAAGGAGAGAATGTTGATAAAGATTAAAATATTTGTATCTTTTGTTATTTTAAGGACCTTATATAGAACGGAGAAGGCAATGGCACCCCATTCCAGTACTCTCGCCTGGAGAATGCCATGGACGGAGGAGCCTGGTAGGCTGCAGTCCATGGAGTCGCTAAGAGTCGGACCTGACTGAGCAACTTAACTTTCACTTTTCACTTTCATGCATTGGAGAAGGAAATGGCAACCCACTCCAGTGTTCTTGCCTGGAGAATCCCAGGGGCGTGAGAGCCTGGTGGGCTGACGTCTATGGGGTCACACAGAGTCGGACACGACTGAAGTGACTTAGCAGCAGCATAGATAGGGAAAGACACTTTTTAAGTTTAAATTCATGAGCCTTTTAACCTGGCTTGCTCATATATTTTATACTTAGTATGTTGTGGTGGGAAAGCTATGGGGAAATGTGGAAACATTGGAAGATTTTGAAGTGATACATTTGTTACCCATCTCTAAATGTATTATTCAGAAAGGGAAAGCCAAACTTATTTCTCTTCCTAGGAACCCTATTGGCTACATTAAAAGTTGTCCCCAGGGAGTTCTGACTGCTTGTTGCTTAGACCCAACTACAGTAGTTATTGAACACTAGTGTTGAAAACTGGGCTTTCCAGGCAGCTCTAGTGGTAAAGAACCTGCCTGCCAGTGCAGGAGACATCAGATACCCAGGTTCGATCCCTCGGTCAGGAAGACCTCCTCCCTAGAGGAGGCATGGCAATTCACTCCAGTATTCTTGCCTGGAGAATCCCATGGACAGAGAAGTCTGGTGGGCTGTTGTCTATAGGGTCACAAAGAGTCGGACACAACTGAAGTGACTTAGCAGTAGCAGCAGCAGCAGTGTTTAAAATTACCTGTGGTGGGAGATGGGGAGGGATGTGAAGAATGCAGATTTCTTGAGCACTTTTTTTTGATTCTGTAGATCTTGGGTGGGGTCCAGTAGGAATCCAAATGTTTAACAGAATTTCTCAAGTGATTCTGATGAAAGTGGTTACCACACTATAATTCGTGAAATACAGTTGACTGTTTTCAAACAGGAGTTTGAACTGCCCAGGTCCACTTACATGTGGATTTTTTTCAATAATAAATAACTACAGTCCTACACCATCCTTTGTTGATTGAATTCCTGGGTGCAGAGGAGAAAGGGATGACAGAGGATGAGATGGTTGGATGGCATCACCAACTTGATGGATGTGAGTTTAAGCAAGCTTCAGGAGTTGGTGATAGGGAAGCCTGGTGTGCTGCAGTCCGTGGGGTTGCAAAGAGTCGGACATGACTGAGCAACTGAACTGAACTGAACTGCAGATAAGAAGGGCGGAGTGTAAGATTATACTGGGATTTTTGACTATGTTAGGTCTCCCTAGTCCCCGAGTTGTTCAGGTGTCAGCTGAAATTATTGATAGGCAGAGCTCTCTAGGTAGTAACTAAAAGAAGGTACAACATACATTTAAAGCTTAGATTGCTTTACTTAAAATTGGGTCATATTGAGGTATTATGTAATTGATGAGTATAAATAGAGATATAGGAGAGAAGAGATACAAGTACAAATATAGAAGTATTTTACTAACTTTCACTAGATTGAGAAGCTATCTCTGCATAATTAAAATCCTGTTTTCCTTTTTATTAGTGGGAAAGTTCTTTTACTTTCACTTTATGTGGTTTTAGATAGTCGTACTTACATGTTCTGTGAAACACTTGAACTCAAAAAACTTTACTCAGGTCTCTTTAACATGGAGTCAGAACTTTACTTCTTATTTATAGTTTATCAAAAAGGGCATTAATTTCCCTTCCTTCTGCTGAGTAGTTGTAATTCTTTTCCATGCCTTTAAGAAAAAATTCTGCATGTTGCATGTGGCTTATTCCCCTCCAGAATTTGCTGCTTCAGGCTTTCTTGCACTTCTTATTTCTGTAGCCAAAACAAGAAAGAGAGGGAAACCCATGTGACTGTCTGGCTTTTCAGCAGGCTCTTTCCTGCGATTAAGAGAAGTTTACCTAGGAAATCAAGCCACAAGTTACATTCCTACTTAGGGCTAGTTTAAGAGTTAACTTGGTAATGTGTTTAATTTTTAATTTACCTTTGAATTTGCTTTTCAGTTTCTTTTTAATTTAAATTTGATTTTGGGTTTCTTGGTTAAAAAAATACTTCCTTCTGTCTCTCTCTAACCTCACACAGATGAAAACATTTTAAGTTTGGAAATGAACATGATAGTTTTGAAATCAAATTCTGTGCTGTGTTCTCATATTTTCCCCAATACTGTAATATACAACTACATTATTTAGAATTTCCAAATGTGGTTTTCATCTAGACTGTTTGTAGTCATTTTCTAGTCAAGTAGGCAAAATGCTTTTCTTTTGCTGTCCAAGGAAAAAGTTCTTCAAAGACCACAACACTGTATTGATTTTTGTTGTTGTTGTTAGAAAAACATAAAATGCTCATTTGCCTCCTTTCTAAAAACAGCACAGGGAGAACAAAATACACTAAAGATAAATACTTTGTTTTTACACATTCCAGTTCAGGTAGTAAGAAAGGAGACAAAATTGGGAAGGTGTGGGGGTTTCACTAGAGACAAGAGAAACTGTTAGAAAATGAATTTGAAGAGGTTTGTGCAGAAAAAATTGCTGGAAAGAGTAAGTGTTAGCTGGAAGTTAGCTCTGTACTTTGGTCTGTGGGCTTCAGAGTATTACCACAGGTTATTTACATATTTATTTTTCTGTTCTGCTTACATCAATGCCCCAGATGCTTCTGGCAACTTCTTAAAGGTAGTTGTTGTGCCTCTTCCTCTTAACTTCCCTAATATCCCCATCCTGGGGCTTCCCAGGTCGCTCAGTGGTAAAGAATCCACCTGGCAATGCAGGAGCCACAGGAGATGCAGGTTCAGACCCTGCGCTGGCCACCAGAAGAAATCAGTTCACTCCAGTGTTCTTGCCTAAAATTCCATCAACAGAGGAGCCTGGTGGGTTACAATCCATAGGGTCACAGTCAGACACAACTGAACAACTAAGAACCTTCATAGCTTCTTAACAGGTTATGTCTTGCAAAAGAAATATTTTTTAATGACAGATTGTATCAGTTCAGTTCAGTCGCTCAGTCGTGTCCGACTCTTTGCAACCCCATGGACTGCAGCACGCCAGACCTCCCAGTCCATCACCAACTCTCGGAGTTTACTCAAACTCATATCCATTGAGTCAGTGATGCCATCCAGCCATCTCATTCTCTGTCGTCCCCTTCTCCTCCCGCCTTCCATCTTTCCCAGCATCAGGGTCTTTTCAAACTAGTCAGCTCTTCGCATGAGGTGGCCAAAGTATTGGAGTTTCAGCTTCATCATCAGTCTTTCCAATGAATATTCAGGAATGATTTCATTTAGGATGGACTGGTTGGATCTCCTTGTAGTCCAAGGGACTCTCAAGAGTCTTCTCCAAACCCACAGTTCAAAAGCACTAATTCTTGGGCGTTCAGCTTTCTTTCTAGTCCAACTCTCACATCCATACATGACTACTGGAAAAAGCATAGCCTTGACTAGGCAGACCTTTGTTGGTAAAGTAATGTCTCTGATTTTTAATATGCTGTTTAGGTTGGTCATAACTTTTCTTCCAAGGAGCAAGTATCTTTTAATTTCATGGCTGCAGTCACCATCTGCAGTGATTTTGGAGCCCCCCAAAATAAAGTCTGCCACTGTTTCCACTTTCCCCTTCTATTTGCCATGAAGTGATGGGACCAGATGCCATGATCTTAGTTTTCTGAATGTTGAGCTTTAAGCCAACTTTTTCACTCTCCACTTTACTTTCATTAAGAGGCTCTTTAGTTCTTCTTCACTTTCTGCCTTAAGGGTGGTGTCATCTGCATATCTGAGGTTATTGATATTTCTTCCAGCAATCTTGATTCCAGCTTGTGCTTCCTCCAGCTCAGCATTTCTCATGATGTACTCTGCATATAAGTTAAACAAGCAGGGTGACAATATACAGCCTTGACGTACTCCTTTTCCTATTTGGAACCAGCCTGTTGTTCCATGCCCAGTTCTAACTGTTGCTTCCTGACCTGCATACAGGTTTCTCAAGAGGCAGGTCAGGTGGTCTGGTATTCCCATCTCTTTCAGAATTTTCCACAGTTTATTGTGATGCACACAGTCAAAGGCTTTGGTATAGTCAATAAAGCAGAAATAGATGTTTTTCTGAAACTTTCTTGCTTTTTCAACGATCCAACAGATGTTGGCAATTTGATCTCTGGTTCCTCTGCCTTTTCGAAAACCTATATATAAGGTTTAATTTAGACTTTAAAAGTTTAGGTTGTTAGTATGACAGATTCATATATTAAAAATTACATATATCAAAGTATAAGATAAATGCAATATACAGTTTTACACAATGTATTCTTACTTGAGCTCCAGTGCTAAAAGGTAAGTTTCTCCTACAAGGACCATGGTAAAAGTAGCAAACAATTTAAATCTGTCACCCATAAGAAAGTTATTCATTATCAGGAAGATATATTGTGTATAAATTTAAGTTTTGAAGTAAGTTATTGAAGTTTTAAATCATTAAAGGTCTTAATTGACTACGTAGCTTCTGTGTAGTGAAGAGTGATAAAATTTGAGTTGCTTTTTTGATTACATAGCCCTTTGCACTCCTTACCTCACCCGTGTTGAATTGACTTTTTAACTTTATCAGTACACCAAGAGTTAAAGAGCTTGGGTATTGTTTGGAAAACAAAAGACTTGTTGTAATTCATAATTGGGTGTTGAGTACACAAAATTTGTTATCTAAAGATTAAAAAATGTAGCTTTTGATAAAAATGATATGAGGTAACCAGCACAGTAATTGAACGTATAACCAGAGAGTGATGTTCATCTTTGTGATATACTTCCAAAAGCACAAGAATACCATACTAGGACAGTGATTACCTTTCAAAATAGTTTCTACTATTAACATAAGTGAAAATTATACTGCGTGAAGAAAAAAAAATTAGTAGCTAACCACTATAAAATGTTCTTGATTAAAATAATAGTTAGCTACATGTTGTAATGAAGAGATAAGATTGTTTTGCTGTTGTGTGAGACCACCAAAATCTTTTGATTTTCATGGAAATGTCATAACATCAAGTGGAATAAAAGACAATTGCCTTGGTCAGGAGAGATATTTCAATTATGCTGATGGAAGACGAGTTCAATTCAGAAAGTGCTTCTAGGTCAGATGAGCCAAGTGTCAACTAAACAACAACCCCCAGAGCTAAGTGTCCGCCTCTCTGTTGTGAGAGACTGTGGGCACCTGATAGATGTGGTTTGGCCCCTGCTTGAATTCTTTCACTAACAAGCAACTCTATTTCCTCAATGCAGCCCATTGAGGGTATTAATTGTTAGAAGGTTCTTTATGTCAAAGCACAGTGTATCTCTTTGTAATGTTCCTGGTCCTCATTTGCCCTTTAGAGCCACAAAGAACAAGTGAGTTCTTTTACATAACTGCTGTTCAGAAATTTAAAGATTGCTATTGAATCTGTTTTTGACTCTTCTAGCTAAGCATATACAATTCTTATGAACTAGCTTGAGATTTTCTTACCATTTATTCATTCAGCAAATGCTGTTGAGCCCTACTATATATATGAGGCACTAAGGAAATAAGAGAAAAAATATTCTATTAACAAACTTAAGATGGGAGAATCATATAAATCAGTACTTACAATACAAACCTGATTAGTGTTATAAAAGAAAATACAAGGGTGCGTCAGTGGCACTGAGAAGGAGTGATTAACTTTGGTCATGAGACATTAGGGAACTTTTCACAGTAGATGAAACATGAATGCATAATTTTTCTGTTTTGTTTTGTTTTGACTAATGAGGAGGGTTTGGATTGGAATGAGGCTGAAGCCAGGACAGGCACACAACAGCATATGCAGAATTATACATGAAATAGCACAGCACTTTTGAAACTGTAGAGACTTATTAGTATGACCTCACCTTAGCACGCAGGGCTTCTTTGGTGGCTCAGTGTTAATAAAAAGTCCGCCTGCCAGTGCAGGAGATGCAGGTTCAATCCCTGGGTTGTGATGATCCCTTGGAGAAGGAAATGGCAACCTACTCCGGTATTCTTGCCTGGGAAATCCCATGGACAGAGGAGCCTGGCAGGCTACACTCTATGTGGTCAAAAAAGAGTCAGAAGTGACTTAGCAACTAAACAATAGCAACAATAGAACAACACCTTAGGGCAAGTGAGGTAAAGTGTCAAAAATGGAGACAGAAAGGTTGGGGCTAAATTATCAGTGAGTTTGTGTGACAGAACTACACAGTTGTAATTGATTCCATGAAGGGTGGCAGCATACCAGACCTTTGATGGGTTTTCAAAACAAGGGCAACATGCTTAAGATTGTGTTTTAGAACAGTGACTCTGGTAGCAGTGTAGCAGATGATTTGGGACTTGAGAAACTGGGGCTTGGATACATTTGTGGTAGTTTATCTGTACTTGTCAGTCTCTTTATTAAAGTGTGATATCCCAGTCATTGATGTAAATTCAGTCTCTATCAGAAGAAGGTGAAGGTGAAGTCACTCAGTTGTGTCCAACTCTTTGTGACCCCATGGACTGTAGCTTACCAGGCTTCTCCGTCCATGAATACTTCTCCAGGCAAGAATACTAGAGTGGGTTACCATTTCCTTCTCCAGGGGATCTTCCCGACCCAGGGATCGAACCCAGGTCTCCCGCATAGGAGGCAGATGCTTTAACCTCTGGGCCACCAGGGAAGCCCACCTCTTCTATCAGAAGAGTTAACTAACAAATTTAGTGATATATGCTTACCTTGGGCTTCCCTGGTGGCTCAGATGGTAAAGAATCTGCCTGGAATGCGGGAGGCCCAAGTTTCATCCCTGGGTCCAGAACATGCCCTGGAGAAAGAAATGGCAGTCCACTCCAGTATTGTTGCCTGGAGAATCCCATAGACAGAGGAGCCTGGCAGCCTGGGGTTGCAAAGAGTTGGGACACAACTGAGCAACTAACATACACATGTGCCTACACAGCAGCCATTTTGTGAAGCTTTAATGAAGGCCTAAGCTTTGATTTTTGGTTTTGTTTTTGTCTTTCTGAGATACTGATTTTATTTCCTTTGGATATATACTCAGAAGTCCTATTAAGTTTTTGAACTGCCATACTGGAAAACATAGTGGCTGCACCAGTGTATATTCCCACCAGTTGTTTACAGAGGTTCCCTTTTTCCACACCCTCCCTAACAGTTGTCACTTGTCCTTTTGGTCACAGCCATCTTGACATGTTTGAAGTGATATCTCATTGTACTTGCATTTTCTTTTTTTTTAATTAACATTTTTTTAAATTTTAACTGTACAATATTGCATTGGTTCTGCCATACATCAACATGAATCCGCCACAGGTATACACGTGCTCCCCACCCTGAACCCTGCTCTTCCCTCCCTCCCCGTACCATCCCTCTGGGTTGTCCCAGTGCACCAGCCCCAAGCATCCAGTATTGTGCATCGAACCTGGACTGGCGACTCGTTTCACATATGATATTATACATGTTTCAATGCCATTCTCCCAAATCATCCCACCCTCTCCCTCTCCCACAGAGTCTAATGAGGTGGATGAAGCTGATTTTTGTTTTGAGGGAAGTGGGATGATATGAAATTGGAGAGTCATGTGAAAAATTATGTCTACCATGTTTTATAAGGAATTTGATGAGGAGGGGCAAAGAGCCAGGATAGTTATTAGGCCAATTTTTCCCCCTCTAAATTCAACTACAGTTGATTTACAATAGTATACTAATTACGGGTATTTAATCTAGTGATCTGATATTTTATAGGTTATACTCCATTTAAAGTTATTACAGGGATGTTCCTGGTCGTCCAGTGGCTAAGACTCCATGCTCCCAGTGCAGTGGGCCCAGATTCGATCTCTGGTCAGAAACTAGATTCTGCGTGCCACAACTAAGACCTGGTGTAGCCAAATAAAAAGTAATTAAAAATAAATTAAAAAAATAAAATTATTGTAAAGTATTAGCTATATTCCCTGTACTATCTATGACATCCTTGTATCTTATTTATTTTATACCTAGTAGTTTTTAATTGTTGTGGGAAACAAAACAATTTCAGAGGAAATCCTGTGAGAATAAAGTAGTAAAATCGTGTCTGTATACCCAATGCACAAGGTCTATATATTGCTTCATAAACGTGGATGGTGGACATGTACCCATCACCTGTTTTTGAGGATTGAATGAGGTAAAGACAAAGTATTGAGACTTTCATCATTACTTGTAGGTGTATGTTTATCTTCCACTAAAATGAAAACTCCCTGCAGATATGAAACATGTCTTTTTTGTCTTTGTAAAGAGACATAGAGCCATGTATATATGAACACAAAGATTTATTGGATTAAGAACTTTTTAAAAAGTACCAGAGCTTAATAGTTCAATGATTAGAACCTTTGGAATAGTCACTCTGGGAGTAATAGTATCATTTCTCAAAGTATGTTTGATTCCTTTGGGAGATGTTTCTATAGGAGAGAAATCAGTTGGGCCCATGTAAGATAAGACTGAAGAATTGAACGTGGAGGAGAGTCATAGTTGAAATACATTAGGAAGCCAACTAAGCAAGTTCAGTTATATATTAACTATAGTAATTACTCTAATATTCTAGATATAATAGATTCATCCCCAGGCAAATAGTGAGACACATAATAATATGTAAAGGGTTGAGATTTATATAAACAAGCAAAATGATTTCACCTCTGGTACTCTTCTTCCCCTCCGGTACTTTTCTGAAGGATCAAATAAATTCAGTGACTTGGGGGTCTGCCACCCTTGAATTTGGTCATATTTGGGTGGTTAGAGCTATATCAGTTTAATTTTGGTGAAGCCTACAACTCCTGTTAACAGGGTGTTTGGTAAAATCCATAATACATCATCTGTAAAAGAAATACTGAACTTTATAAGTATTGCTTTTATGCTGTTGCCAGTTTTGAAGTATCCTTTATACTTTTCTACTTGTGAGGTAAATATTTTCTTTCACTTTTCTAATTAGCAAAACAAATTACATATTTTCTCCTGTTATATGGTTTGCCTTTATACTTTCTTGAGAGTTTCATTTGATTTGCAAAAGTAGAAATGTTTTAAATTTGATATATTACAGTTCTAAGTATGTGTAACCAACTTAGTTTGTACTGTAAAAGGTAAGATATTTATGTAGCTATCCAGAGTACAGAGGCAAGAAATTGGAGCATATGTGAAAAAGAGTACAGTTAGAGTTATTTAGTTTTAAGGAAT
This sequence comes from Bison bison bison, assembly GCF_000754665.1. Taxonomy (NCBI): domain Eukaryota; kingdom Metazoa; phylum Chordata; class Mammalia; order Artiodactyla; family Bovidae; genus Bison; species Bison bison. Next base: position 471,735 of record NW_011494744.1, on the reverse strand, counting down.
ATAAGCCAACTTAAGCTACTTAAATGCAGGAGAGTTTATTGTAGGCTTGTAATAGGAAACTTGTACATATTCTGAAGATAGAAAATAAAATATAGCTGGGCTATAGAGTACCTGGAATAGTGGTTTTTCTGTTTTCCACTGGATGCTTGGCTTTTCTCATCTCTTTTCTGCCTTTTGGTTCAGTGCATGCTTTTCACCTGCAGAAGCTGTTTCAACTGTACCTGATTTATCAGTTCAAGCATTTATTGTCATTTGACTCAATCTCTATGTCTTTTATTTAAAAATCCTGGAAATCTGATTGTCTCAGCCTGCATATGAATTTATCCATGTTTTATCAGCAGTCCAACTTAATCAGTGCTGACTGAGGGGCAAGACCATGAAACACAAATATAGCCATTTTGGGCTACTGCTTCAGGCAGAGTTGGGACAAAGATACTGTCAAAGAAGTGGGAGTAGGTTGCAGGTATTCTAAAGTCACATGTATTTCTCCTAGTTGTAAAAAGGGTAGTAGGAAATAATATTGGAAAAATAATTTGAGTCCAAATTGTAAAGAGTCTTTAATGCTCGGTTAAAAAAAATTATAACTTTTCCATAGATATTAGAGAGGGTTGAGGATTTGGGGCAATAAATGAAATTCTCTATTCTTTTCTGCTTGTACTTTTAAGTTTATTCTAGCCACAATGAATTAATATGTTATTCTCTCCCTTTAATTTCTGTTTGTCTGAATCCTCCCGTGTTAATTCAGTAAACATATTTGAGTACAGACTCTATAGCAGGAAAGAAGGAGCTAGAATAAAGCCTTTCTGGTAAAGCCAGTGATGATCACATTGCAAACATAAATTGAAATGCTTATGACGTTGATAGTACCAGGGAGCGTGAGATGAGGGAAGCAATATTATTCCTCTAGCACTGAATCTGGCTTTTAAGTCCATCTTTGTGCTCATTTCAGTGCTTTACAGGGATTGGGAGGGGTAACTACAAAGAGGTAACATGATTGAATTTTGGGGGATGATACAAATGTTTATCACCTCTCCTGAGGTAGTAGTTACACAAATCTATGTGTGTGTGTGCTCAGTCGCTACTGAGCAGTTTTGACTGACTCTTTGTGACCTCAAGAACTGTAATCCACCAGACTCCTCTGTCCATGGGATTTCCCAGACAACCCACTCATTGCTGTTTTCTTCAGGGGATCTTCCCCAGCCAGGAATCAAACCTGCATCTCCTGCACTGGCAGGTGGATTCTTTACCACTAAGCCATGTGGTGAACGAATCTTTACATGTGGTAAAACCTGTAGAACTGTATGCCAAAAGAAAGGCAGTCAATTTTTATTCTGTGTTAGTTTCAAAAATGAAAATTTCCTGAGTGTTTAAATACCTTATGTGCAGGTTATTGTGGAAATAGCACAAGTCTACTTCTCAGTGCATTTAGAGTTTAAAAGTAGCGTTCAGATTATTATATAAGATAGAAAGTAAAATCAGGAGGGAGTGATTTATAGAAGAAATGGCTCATGGGGAGAAAGTTTCATAGAAATAATAGCTCCCCAGACTGCACTCCTCCATTAGACTACTGTTATAGACTGAATGTGTCCCCTTTAAAATTTGTATGTTGAAACCTAATCCCCATTGTGATACTGTTTGCTGGTGGGGCCTTTGGCACGTGGTTAGATCATGGGTGTGGAGCCCTCATGAATGGGATTAGTGCCCTTATGAAAGAGGCCTGGCGAGCTCTCCTGTGCCTTCTGCCTTGTGAGGACACAGTGAAAAGACTACGATCTATGAACCAGGAAGCCAACTCTCATCAGACACTGAATCTGCCAGTGCCTTGATCTTAAATTTCCCCAGCCTCCATAACTGGAGGGAAGAAGCATCTTTTGTTTACAAACCACCAAGTCTTTGTTTTTGTTGTTGTTGTTGTTGTAGCAACCACGAATGGATAAGACAGCTAGCTAATTTGAGGATAGCAGTTATTTTTTTCTCTGCAGCCCTCAATTAGCAGACTGATTTATGTGTGCAAGCACAGCACTAGGGTACAATGGTCAACATGGAACTCACAGTCTAATGAGGTGGCAACATCCATAAAGCTCACATTCTAATGAAGAAAGTGACAACTAATTAAATTTTCAAAGTCATTTTGGCTATTCTGCTTCCTTTCCATGTCAATTTTAGAATCAGTTTATCTATATTTACGGATAATCTTTGTTAATTAACGTGGGGAGAATTAACATCTTTAGTATGTTGAGTTTTCCATTCCTGGAACACAGTATATTTCTTTGTTTATAATTTTGGCCTCATGAACTTCTTTTATCAGAGTTTTGTAGCTTTCAGCATACACATTCTGCTTATGTTTTCTTCAGTTCAGTCACTCAGTCATGTCCGACCCTTTGTGACCCCATGGTACTGCAGCATGCCATGCTTTCCTGTCCATCACCAACTCCCGGAGCTTACTCAAACTCATGTCCAACAAGTCGCTGATGCTGTCCAACCATCTCTTCCTCTGTTGTTTCCTTTTCCTCCTGCCTTCAATCTTTCCCAGCATCAGGGTCTTTTCTAATGAGTCAGTTCTTCATATCAGGTGGCCAAAGTATTGGAGCTTCAGCATCAGTCCTTCCAATGAATATTCAGGACTGATTTCCTTTAGGATTGACTGGTTTGATCTTGCAGTCCAAGGGACTCTCAAGAGTCTTCTCCAGCACCACAATTCAAAAGCATCACTTCTTCAGTGCTCAGCTTTCTTTAAGGTTAAACTCCCACATCCACACATGACTACGGGAAAAGCCATAGCTTTGACTAGATGGACCTTTGTTGGTAAAGTAATGTCTCTGCTTTTTAATATGCTGTCTAGGTTGGTCATAACTTTTCTTCCAAGAAGCAAGCATCTTTTAATTTCATGGCTGCAGTCACCATCTGCAGTGATTTTGGAGCCCCCAAAAATAAAGTCTCTCACTGTTTCCATTTTTCCCCATCTATTTGCCATGAAGTGATGGGACCAGATGCCATGATCTTAGTATTTTCAGTGTTGAGTTTTAAACCAGCTTTGTCACTCTCCTCTTTCACTTTCTGCCGTAAGAGTGGAGTCAATTGCAAATCTGAGGTTATTGATATGTTTCCCGGCAGTCTTAATTCCAGCTTGTGCTTCATCTAACCTGGCATTTTGCATGATGTACTCTGCATATCAGTTAAATAAGCAGGGTGACAATATACAGCCTTGACATACTCCTTTCCCAATTTGGAACCAGTCCGTTGTTCCATGTCCAGTTCTAACTGCTGCTTCTTGACCTGGATACAGGTTTCTCAAGAGGCAGGTCAGGTGGTCTGGTATTCCTATCTCTTTAAGAATTTTCAACAGTTTTTTTTGTGATCACATAGTCAAAGGCTTTCGTGTAGTCAATAAAGCAGAAGTAGATGTTTTTCTGGAACTATCTTGCTTTTTCGATGATCTAACCGATGTTGACAATTTGATCTCTGGTTCCTCTGCCTTTTCTAAATCCAGCTTGAACATATGGAAGTCCTTGGTTCACGTACTGTTGAAGCCTGGCTTGGAGAATTTTGAGCATTACTTTGCTAGCGTGTGAGATGAGTGCAATTGTGTAGTAGTTTGAATATGCTTTGGCATTGCCTTTCTTTGGGATTGTAATGAAAACTGACCTTTTCTAGCCCTGTGGCCACTGCTCAGTTTCCCAAATTTGCTGGCATATTGAGTGAAGCACTTCAACATCATCATCTTTTAGGACTTGAAATAGCTCAGCTGGAATTCCATCACCTCCACTATCTTTTCTTATATTTATGTCAAATATTTATTTTTGAGCTATGATCAGTTCAGTTCAGTCGCTCAGTTGTGTCCGACTCTTTACAACCTCATGGACTTGAACTATTATAGATTATGTATTTTTAACATTTCAGTTCCTAAATATTCACTGCTGTACTATATAGAAATATGATTAATTTTTGTTTGCTTTCTATCCTATAATCCTGGTAAACTTATTAGCTCTAGAAGCTTTTCTGGGACACTTATTTTTCTTGCCTTAGTGTCCTGGCGAGGATTTTACATTTTTTTTGAGGGGAGTCATGGGAGTAGATAACCTTACCTTGTTACCAATCTCCAAAACATTTGGTCTTTTACATTGAAGGATGATGTTGTTGTTCAGTTGCTGTGTCATGTCTGACTCTGCAGCCCATGGACTGCAGTATGCTAGGTTTCCCTGTCCTTCACTTTCTCCCTGAGTTTGCTCAAATTCATCTGTCTGCAACACAGGACATGCTGGAGTTGTGAGTTCAACCCCTGAGTTGGCAAGATTCCTTGGAGGAGGGCATGGCAACCCACTCTAGTATTCTTCCCTGGAGAATCTCATGGACAGAGGAGCCTGGCAAGCTGCAGTGCATAGGGTGCAAAGAGTCGGGCATGACTGAAGAGACTAGCACAGGCACAGCATGTGCCCACTGAGTTGGTGATGCTACCCATCTCATCCTCTGCCATCCTCTTTTCCTTTTGCCTTCAGTCTTTCCTAGCATCAGGGTCTTTTCCGAGTTGGCTCTTGCCATCTGGTGCCCAAAGTATTGGATCTTCTGTCAGTGTCAATCCTTCCAATGAGTATTGAGGGTTGATTTCCATTAGGATTGATGGTTTCATCTCTTTGCAGTCCAAGGAACTCTCAAAAGTCTTCTCTAGCACCACAGTTGGAAAGCATCAATTCTTGGGCACTCAGCCTTTTTTTATTGTCCAACTCTCACATCTGTACATGACTATGTGAAAATCATTGCTTTGACTATACAGGCCTTTGTCAACAAAGTGATGTCTTTGCTTTTTAATATGTTGTATAGGTTTGTCATAGTTTTCCTTATAAGAAGCAAGCGTCTTTTAATCTCATGGCTGCAGTCACCATCTGCAGTGATTTTGGAGCCCAAGAAAATAAAATCTGTCACTGATTCGACTTTTTCCCTATCTATTTGCCATGAAGTGATGGGACCAGATGCCAGATGCCAGAGTTTCAGGCTCTCCACTCTCCTGCCTCACCCTCAAGAGGCTCTTTAGTTCCTCTTCACTTTCTGTCATTAGAGTGGTATCATCTGCATGTATGAGGTTGTTGATATTTTTCCTGGCAATCTTGATTCCAGCTGGTGATTCATCCAGCTTGGCATTTTGTATGATGTACTCTGCGTAGAAGTTAAATAAGCAGGGTGACAATATACAGCCTTTTCATACACCTTTCCCAATTTCAAACCTGTCAGTTGTTCTGTGTCTGGTTCTAACTGTTGCTTCTTGACCCGCATACAGGTTTCTCAGAAGACACGTAGGGTGATTTGTTATTCCCATCTCTTCAAAAATTTTCCAGTTTGTTGTGATCCATAGTCAAGGTTTTCTTGTAGTCAGTGAAGCAGAAGTAGATGTTTTTCTGGAATTCCCTTGCTTTCTGTGATCCAGTGAATGTTGGCAATTTCATCTCTGGTTCCTCTGCCTTTTCTAAATCCAGCTTGTACATCAGAAAGTTCTCAGTTCGGATACTGCTAAAGCCTAGCTTGAAGGATTTTGAGAATAACTTTACTAGCATGTGAAATGAGTGCAATTCTGTGGTGGTTTGAACATTCTTTGGCATTGCCCTTCTTTGGAATTGGAATGAAAACTGACGTTTTCCAATTTGTGGCCACTGCTGAATTTTCCAAATTTGCTGACATATTGAGTGAAACACTTTTAACAGCATCATCTTTTAGGATTCTAAATAGTTCACCTGGAATTGCATCAGCTCCACTAGCTTTATTCGTAGCAATGCTTCCAAAGTATTGACTTCACACTCTAGGATGTCTGGCTCTAGGTGAGTGACCACACCATTCTGGTTACCCCGATCATTAAGACCTTTTTCGACTTCTCCTTGATTTCTTCTGCCTCTGTTAGGTCCTTACTGTTTCTGTCCTTTATTGTGCCTGTTCTTGCATGAAATGTTCCCGTGCTATCTCCAGTTTTCTTGAAAAGATCCCTAGTCTTTCCCATTCTGTTGTTTTCCTCTACATCTTTGCATTGTTCATTGAAGAAGGCCTTCTTATCTCTCCTGGCTATTCTCTGGAACTCTACATTTAGTTGGGTATATCTTTCCCTTTCTCCCTTGTCTTTCACTTCTCTTCTTTCCTCAGCTATTTGTAAAGCCTTCTCAGACCAGGAGGAGGTAAACCAGGAGGTTTACCATCTTGTATTTCCTTTTTTTTTTTTTTTTGAGATAGTTTTGGTCACTGCCTCCTGTACAGTGTTGGGAACCTCTACCCACAGTTCTTCACACACTGTCTACCAGATCTCATCCCTTAAATCTATTTATTACCTCCACTGTGTAATCATAAGGAATTTGATTTAGGTCATACCCAAATCACCTAGTGGTGTTCCCTACTTTTTTCAATTTAAGCCTGAATTTTGCTATAAGGAGCTGATGATCTGAGCCACAGTTAGCTCCAGGTCTTGTTTTTGCTGACTATATAGAGCTTCTCCATCTTTGGCTGCAAAGAATATAATCAATCTGATTTCGGTATTGACCATTTGGTGATGCCCAACCATCTGTAGAGTCATCTCTTGTGTTGTTGGGAAAGGATGTTTCCTTGGACCAATGTGTTTTCTTGACAAAACTCTGTTAGCCTGTGCCCTGCTTTATTTTGTACTCCAAGGCCAAACTTGTCTGTTACTCTAGGAATCTCTTGACTTCCTACTTTTGCATTTCAGTCCCTGTGATGAAAAGTACCCACTCCAGTACTCTTGCCTGGCAAATCCCATGGACGGAGGAGCCTGGTAGGCTGCAGTCCATGGGGTCGCTAGGAGTTGGACATGACTGGGCGACTTCACTTTCACTTTTCACATTCATGCATTGGAGAAGGAAATGGCAACCCACTCCAGTGTTCTTGCCTGGAGAATCCCAGGGACAGGGGAGCCTGGTGGGCTGCCATCTCTGGGGTCACACAGAGTCGGACATGACTGAAGTGACTCAGCAGCAGCAGCAGCAGTGATGAAAAGTATGTCTTTTTTTGGTGTTAGTTCTAGAAAGTCTTGTAGGTCTTCATAGAACTGGTCAACTTCAGTTTCTTCAGCATCAGAAATTAGGATATAGACTTGGATTATTGTGATGTTGAATGGTTTACCTTGGAAATGAACTGAGATCATTTTGTCATTTTTGAGATTGTACCCAAGTACTGCATTTTGGACTGTTTCGTTAACTATGAGGGCTACACCATTTCTTCTAAGGGATTCTTGCCACAGCAGTAGATATAATGGTCATCTGAATTAAATTTGCCCATTCCTGTTCACTATAATTCACTGATTCCCAAGATGTAGATGTTTACTCTTGCTATCTCCGGATTGACCATGTCTTACTTATCTTGATTCATGGACCTAACATTCCAGGTTCCTATGCAATATAGTTCTTTACATCATCGAACTTTACTTTCATCACCAGACACATCCACAGCTGAGTGTCGTTTGGCTCAGCAGCTTCATTCTTTCTGGAGCTGTTAGTAATTGCCCTATGCTCTTCCCCAGTATCATATTGGACACCTTCCAACCTGGGGGCTCATCTTCTGGTGTCATATATTTTTGCCTTTTCATATGGCTCATAGGGTTCTTAGAGCAAGAATACTGGAGTGGTTTGCCATATCCTTCTCCAATGGACCACATTTTGTCAGAACTCTCCTCTGTGACCTGTCCATTTTGGGTAGCCCTGCATGATATGGCTTACAGCTTCACTGAGTTATAAAGCCCCTTCTCTAAGACAAGCCTGTGATCCATGATGAGGAGTGTGATGTTAGCTGTACGTTATTTTTACAGATGCTTTTAACCATGCTAGGGAACTTCTATTTTATTCATAGTTTTCTGTTTATTTTTTAAAATCAAGACTAGATTCAGGATATTTTCAAATGCATAAATTGATATGGATCATGTTTTTTCTTCTTTAGATTGTCGGTGCTGCTGCTAAGTCACCTCAGTTGTGTCCAACTCTGTGTGACCCCATAGACGGCAGCCAACCAGGCTGCCCCATCCCTGGGATTCTCCAGGCAAGAACACTGGAGTGGGTTGCCATTTCCTTCTCCAATGCATGAAAGTGAAAAGTGAAAGTAAAGTCGCTCAGTCGTGTCCGACTCTTAGCGACCCCATGGACTGCAGCCTACCAGGCTCCTCTGTCCATGGGATTTTCCAGGCAAGAGTACTGGAGTGGGGTGCCATTGATTGTTAAGATGGTGAATTACATTGATTGACTATTGACTACTGAATGAGTGTTGCATTCTTGGAATACATCCCACTTGGTCTTATTGTCTTTTTACCTGTTGTCACTTTTGATATATTTTTTTAATATAATAGTTTTATTGAGATATAATTCACATGCCATACAGCTCATCCATTCAAAGTGTACTCAGCTCAGTGATATTTACTCAGTTCACAGTTGTGCTATAATCACCATAACTGTGTACTGATCATGAAGATTAAATATTAGTACATGAAAAGATATTTTACTTTTATGGTAAACAACACTAGCATAGTTTTATTTATGTAAGAGACATTAATGGATAAGTATTCACATGTGGTTAGTTTTATTCAGTCTTTATCTTGCCTTTCTCTCCCAACTTTCTCTTTTTTCCCTTGGCTAAGCTGCGTGACTTGTGGGATCTTATTCTTCTAGCAGGGATTGAATCTGGGGCCCTGACAGTGAGAGTGCAGAATCCTAACCACTGGACCACCAGGGAAGTCCCCCCAAATTTCTCTTAGAGGTTAAAAGATATCTTACCTCCTGATGACTGAAATGTTTTTGCTCATATTTTACTTATGTTGTTCCTTGTTACTGCTCATGTTTTTCTCCTAAAAGTTCTTTCCTGTATCCTTCCTCTTTTCTTCTAGTGGTTTCTATCTTTTCTCTGAATGTCTTAGGTACTACACTGGGCTTAACGCAACAATTTCTCTTCATGAAACTTTGATACATGATGTGTAGTATGTAGCACAAAAGCAAGGATATTTTTATAATTATTTTTCCCTTCCTTAGTTGTATTCAATTGTGTTTTCTCCCTGCAAAGTGAAAGTTGGTCAGCCGTGTTCTACTCTTTGTGACCCCATGGGCTATACAGTCCATGGAATCCTCCAGGCCAGAATACTGGAGTGGGTAGCCTTTCCCGTCTCCAGGGGATCTTCCCAACCCAGGGATCGAACCCAGGTCTCTGCATTGCAGGTGGATTCTTTACCAGCTGAGTCAGAAGGGAAGCCCAAGATTACTAGGGTGGGTAGCCTATTCCTTTTCCAGGGAATCTTCCCAACCAAGGAATCTAAGTGAGGTCTCCTGCATTGCAGGAGGATTGTTTACCAACTGAGCTCTCAGGGAAGTAGAAGAATAAAAAGATCTCTGTCAGTAAGATATTGCCTGAAACTTATTTACTAAAAGAAATAACACATACCATAAGATGACTTGCTGACATGAAAACAGGAGAAAGAAGAAAATAATGTATGTGTTTGTATTGTTTAAATGAATATCAGGAAGCATTTTGGCAATGTGTAGGATGAAAGGGAACAGGCATAGTTGGAAGCTGTTATGTTGTGATTGTTCTATGGAGGATGTGAACAAGATGAGTGTGATTAGAAAAAAGAGGAATTGTGTGAGAGACCTGGCTCCAACATTTACTATTTACGTGACCTTGGGAAGTGGCTCGTGAACCTTTCTTGGGGGTGGTCGGGTGACACATTGAATACTTGGAACATTTGATGAAAGCTATAGATAGCTGCCCAAGAAGAATGTTTGTGAATACATCATTTACTTTAAATTGTACATAGAGCTTGAGGA
>NW_011494744.1:403674-461802 GCF_000754665.1 Bison bison bison | reverse complement strand
TTTTTTTTTTTGTGTTATTTATTTTTTTTAATTTTATTTTATTTTTAAACTTGTACTTTTCTGATAGTCCTGATCTGTGGCAGTATTTAGATTAGTTAAACAGTGGGTATTAAGTAAAATTCTCTATTATTTTTTGATTTTTAGGATTTGTAATAATGACAAAGACAAGATCCAGAAACGGGCCTAAAAGAAAATTCTTGGAATTCAAAAAAGCCTAAGTTATTTTGCAAAAAAAAAAAAAAAACAGCAAACTTTTTTTTGCATCTAGTCAGCTGAAAGTGTTTTTCAAGTGAAAAATGATTGAGGTTTGGAAAGAATGTAAGTAATCTTCATGCCAGATCTTTAATCCAAAATACTCAAGGGTAGCCAAAGAACTGTGTTTTAAAGAGACAGTACTTATAATTCTTTGAATTAATTATGTAGTCAAACTGTAGCATTCCATGTTCACTAGATAATGTTTTCTTTTTGGCCTTCTATTATACTTTAGGGAAACTTAAGTACAAAGTCCAGGAAGTTGCTGTGTGGTCAGAAGTCCAACTTCTGCTGAGACAGAATTTGAAGATCAGGTCATGATTTCCAGTTTTTTAAGCTGATTTTTCTCTCTTGATTAAAGTTGAATTTTTTCCTGTTTTGAAAAGTATTCTAGCCCCCTTTTAATGTACAACTACATTTAAATGATGATTAGAATTTATTTAATGAATCTAAAAAGTTTTAAAAAGTCATATGTATGTAAATATTAGGCAAAAACAGTGTTGTTTTACTAGAGCTGATGATATTGTTAGTGGTAAGAAGGTTCAGGATTATGTAGTCACAGTTTTCCTATAACTGTCGGACGCCATAGTCTGAGAAAATACGGAATTTATATGGGTTTTGCTCAGATATATAAGTGGGTTTGCCAATTCTTAAAGACCCAAGTACTGGAGATTCTACTTTAGAAATCATGAGCAGAGAACTTACATGGTGTGAATAAGCTGTGGCCCTTTTTGGTTAGCTATATATATATCCTTTAATAAGGAGTAGTAGGCAAGTGATCTCTTTTATATCATCTTTAACTCTTTTATGGTGGTAAAAGAAGTGACGAAATCTTAGAAAAATGAAACAGATATGTGAAGCAGGTATTAACAGGTATTAACAAGTAAAAGCCATTCATCAACCTTTATTATAAAAACCACTTAAAGGAAAAACTTTGCCTTTTTTTATTTTCTTCCTCTTCTTATCCCCATATCTGTTATTTTGTTGTTGGTGGTGGTGTGTCTCTTTTCTTTTTCTTTACATTTTCGGCAATATAGAAACATCGATCTGGTATTTCTTGAGTTGGTGCTGTTTCTTAACTGTTGCTCCAGATTTTCTCAGTTTCTTTTTGTTATGAAGAGTGGACGTGAGTGGTGCAGAGAATAGAAGACGGTGTGTTTGTGTCTCTGGTGTGTAGGTTGTTGTGTGTGTGAACATAGTGTTGATTGGAGTGGAGAGTGATTTTAATGGAAAGAGAAATTACTACTGCCACTCCTTGTTCGCTGTACACACTGACAAAATGTGTCATAGAATGAAAAGCAAACATGAAAAAGCCCAAACTAGAAAACATCGTTTTAATGTTTCCAGTGTATCTGAGGCAATAAGATACCCAACCTGTAGACTTGACAGTTGGAGTTGAGGGAGAACAGCTCTTTATCAGCCCATATGGGTTTGTTACTAGAAGAGAGAAAGACATGGACACAAATAGGACCTCAAAACATCAGTTTTAATACTCACAAAATCTGAGTTGAAAGATACGCCTTTGTACCTCCTAACTCTAAATGTATCCAGCTAGCCAAAGACAGAGACGCTCTATACAGTCAACAAAAACAAGACCAGGAGCTGACTGTGGCTCAGATCATGAACTCCTTATTGCCAAATTTAGACTTAAATTGAAGAAAGTAGGGAAAACCACTAGACCATTCAGGTATGACCTAAATCAAATCCCTTATGATCATACAGTGGAAGTGAGAAATAGATTTAAGGGACTAGATCTGATAGAGGGCCTGATGAACTATGGACGGAGGTTCCTGACATACTACAGGAGACAGGGATCAAGACCATCCCCAAGAAAAAGAAATGCAAAAAAGCAAAATGGCTGTCTGAGGAGGCGTTACAAATAGCTGTGAAAGAAGGGAACTGAAAAGCAAAGGAGCAAAGGAAAGATATAAGCATCTGAATGCAGAGTTCCAAAGAATAGCAAGGAGAGATAAGAAAGCCTTCCTCAGAGATCAATGCAAAGAAATAGAGGAAAACTACAGAATGGGAAAGACTAGAGATCTCTTCAAGAAAATTAGAGATACCAAGGGAACATTTCATGCAAAGATGGGCTCGATAAAGGACAGAAATGGTATGGACCAAACAGAAGCAGAAGATATTAAGAAGAGGTGGCAAGAATACACAGAAGAACCGTAGAAAAAGGATCTTCACGACCCAGATAATCACGATGGTGTGATCACTGACCTAGAGCCAGACATCCTGGAATGTGAAGTCAAATGGGCCTTAGAAAGCATCACTACGAACAAAGCTAGTGGAGGTGATGGCATTCCAGTTGAGCTATTTCAAATCTTGAAAGATGATGCTGTGAGAATGCTGCACTCAGTATGCCAGCAAATTTGGAAAACTCAGCAGTGGCCACAGGACTGGAAAAGGTCAGTTTTCATTCCAATCACAAAGAAAGGCAATGCCAAAGAATGCTGAAACTATCGCACAATTGCACTCATCTCCCATGCTAGTAAAGTAATGCTCAAAATTCTCCAAGCCAGGCTTCAGCAATACATGAACTGTGAACTTCCAGATGTTCAAGCTGGTTTTAATAAAGGCAGAGGAACCAGAGATCAAATTGCCAACATCCGCTGGATCATCGAAAAAGCAAGAGAGTTTCAGAAAAAAAAAAAACCATTTCTGCTTTATTGACTATGCCAAAGCCTTTGACTGTGTGGATCACAATAAACTGTAGAAAATTCTGAAAGAGATGGGAATACCAGACCACCTGACCTGCCTCTTGAGAAACCTATATGCAGGTCAGGGAGCAACAGTTAGAACTGGGCATGGAACAACAGACTGGTTCCAAATAGGAAAAGGAGTACGTCAAGGCTGTATATTGTCACCCTGCTTATTTAACGTATATGCAGAGTACATCATGAGAAATGCTGGGCTGGAAGAAGCACAAGCTGGAATCAGGATTGCCAGGAGAAATATCAATAACCTCAGATATGCAGATGATACCACCCTTAGGGCAGAAAGTGAAGAGGAAATATAAAGCCTCTTGATGAAAGTGAAAGAGGAGAGTGAAAAAATTGGCTTAAAGCTCAACATTCAGAGAACGAAGATCATGGCATCTGGTCCCATCACTTCATGGGAAATAGATGGGGAAACAGTGGAAACAGTGTCAGACTTTATTTTTTTGGGCTCCAAAATCACTGCAGATGGTGACTGCAGCCATGAAATTAAAAGACACTTACTCCTTGGAAGGAAAGTTATGACCAACCTAGATAGCATATTGAAAAGCAGAGACATTACTTTGCCAACAAAGGTCCGTCTAGTCAAGGCTATGGTTTTTCCTGTGGTCATGTATGGATGTGAGAGTTGGACTGTGAAGAAGGCTGAGTGCCAAAGAATTGATGCTTTTGAACTGTGGTGTTGGAGAAGACTCTTGAGAGTCCCTTGGACTGCAAGGAGATCCAACCAGTCCATTCTGAAGGAGATCAGCCCTGGGATTTCTTTGGAAGGAATGATGCTAAAGCTGAAACTCCAGTACTTTGGCCACCTCATGAGAAGAACTGACTCATTGGAAAAGACTCTGATGCTGGGAGGGATTGGGGGCAGGAGGAGAAGGGGACGACAGAGAATGAGATGGCTGGATGGCATCACTGACTCGATGGAGGTGAGTCTGAGTGAACTCCGGGAGTTGGTGATGGACAGGGAGGCCTGGTGTTCTGAGATTCATGGGGTTGCAAAGAGTTGGACACGACTGAACGACTGAACTGACTGTTGGAGAAGACTCTTGAGAGTCCCTTGGACTGCAAGGAGATCCAACCAGTCCATTCTGAAAGAGATCAGTCCTGGGTGTTCATTGTAGGGACTGACACTAAAGCTGAAACTCCAATACTTTGGCCACCTCATGTGAAGTGTTGACTCATTGGAAAAGACCCTTAAGCTGGGAGGGATTGGGGGCAGGAGGAGAAGGGGACAATAGAGGATGAGATGGCTGGATGGCGTCACTGACTCGATGGACATGAGTTTGGGTGAACTCCGGGAGTTGGTGATGGACTGGGAGGCCTGGTGTGCTGCAATTCATGGGGTCTCAAAAAGTCGCATACGACTGAACAAGTGAGCTGAACTGAGTCAGTTCAGTGACTGTGAAAGGCTAGCACACCAGGCCTTTCCTGTAGAGATGGGGGTAGAGGGGTGCAGAGAAAACAGCCTGCATATTAGAAAAATAGAGCAAACAGTATCTTCTCTGCCATTTGGTAACAATGTCTGTCAGCAAAATTTTATCTCCTCAGTTGGAGATGCATAAGGGAGAAAAGAGATGCTAGGAATGTCCCTCTGCCCTGCCACTCTCCTGAAACAGGAAGCAGTCAAAATGAATGACTTTTGTCCTCCAACACTGATGTGTAAATCTCATTCATACAGTCCAGCTTTACCTCCAATTCAGCGTGAAAGAATTGTCCCCTTTTAAGTGTGGGTTCTTGAACACATTTAGCAGTTTTGTTCTGCTAAGAAACCTTTACTGTTGCTTTAAAGTTAAGAACTTTGAATGTCTTGGGAGGGGGGAAAAAGGCGAGGGGAAGAGACAGACAAAGACAGTTTGTCTTTAGTTTGCAAAACTGGTGAGGAGGAACTTTTGCCCACATGTTTATTTGCATTGAGACCTCCACTTTCTCAGTCTCCTGATGGTGGATTGGGGCAGGTGGGTGGCAAAGGAATGCGCATGAGAAGAACAACAGAGTATGGGACGTTTTTAGTCTATTTTTGTAACTTTTCATTGTACTGTCCCCTTAAGATTTGATAAACTGGTATTTTTCTTCCTAGGCTAGCAAGTAGAAGCCCATTTAGTCTGTAATGTCATTTTAATATCATTCTATATATTTGTAACAATATTTTAAAATTATATTTCATTGAAGATGTATGCCATTTAGCTATGTTATGGTTTTTTCATGGCAAGGGATAACCTGAAAACCCAATCCAAAAGTTATTAGTGGCATAAGAAATTATTGTGAAACATTATCTGAATGTCCTTTCTTTGCAGTTGGATACCTGTGGGTTCATATTTATTTTATGACAATCTCTTAGAGTAGCCAAATTTTACTGGATATGTGAATATAAGATACTTGGCTTTGGTTTGTTTTTATGATTTAATGAAAATTTAAGCTTCATTCTGGTCTTATTATAATATTGTACTATAATACATATTATAAGCAGACTTTTTATTGTCGGAGTTATCTATTTGTTGTTTGCTTTTTTTCCCCTTTGTATCCCTGCCAGTCATAGCAAGATTCTTCAGAAATTGCATCCATTGAAAGACCAACTGTTGTTTGATTTAAAAAATTATTATTCCTTGACTTTAATTTTGGAAGTTCAAAATATTCTTGTAAATTAATTTTGCACATAAATATATATATATATATACATGCATAACATTTTTTAATGATTCAGAATAATTTCTAACAATATTTATTCAAAACTTTGTGTATATTTGACATTTTGTCTGTGATTTGTAAAGGGTTCTGTTTAACTTACAGAGATCTAATGGACAGTGTCAATAATGTATAGCCTCTAGCTTTTCACATGAGAATGTGTTTGGTTGTAATTACAGTATCTAATTGTAGCTAAAGGTTATAGAGACAAGCACTCCCAAAAACTCATTGTAAAACTCTGCACATGAGTTTTCTGATCTGTCATTATCACTGTCCTCTGGTATAATCACATCTTACGTTTGTGGTCTTCTCATTCTTTTGCTCTGTCTGCATTCTCAGCCAGGTGACATTCTTTGAAGCTGTGCTTCACTGAGTTTGAAAAAATAATGCTTATGTTCTTTTACTTTATGGTGCTTTAATTAATTATATATGTAATCCTACAATTCTAGAGAATGAAAAGCTATGTTTTTCACCTTACAGGCACTGCCTTGTTCGTGCATTGTTGTGAGGAGAAAAGCAATTTATAGATTTTTAGATCTGAAACTGTTAAAGTTGTAATTAAAGATTTCGTTCTTGTCAGTGATTGGAGTTGATGGTATCAATAGCTGTGAAAAACAAACAAAACTGCTTGTTCATTGTAGATTTCACCCTCCCCGCACCTGCAAGAGCTAATTGTTAGTGTGAAGGCTTCTGACTAAATAACTACCTCAGTATGATGAAGACAAAATTTATATATGAATATAAATTGACTCTAAGAGGAATGCTTACAGTCCGAAATGTTTATCAACTTTGGCCCAAAGAAGTATGTCTAAGCTTGTGACAAAAGTGGATGCCTAAAACTATAGGCAAAGGCTAACTTTATAGCTCCTTAGTGATACATTAAGAATATGAAATCTTTTAATTGGTTTAGTTAGTGCTCTCTAGTTACAAGGGAGTTCCAGTTGGTACATTAGTTTTATATAGCTTAATAAAAACTAGTGTTTTTTTGTTTTTTTTTTTTGAGCCATACAAAAGAAATACATATGTAACAGATATGTGAATTATGATGCCTGGTATACATTGGTAAACCCTTTGTCTAATCTCAGAAACAGAACATTACCAACACTACTATTGAAAATATACTACCTTATGAGTGTCTTTTTATCCTCCTCACCCCTAAGAGGTAGCAGCTATCCTGAATTTCCTTGATGTTTTATGGAATTATTTTTGCCCAATTTTTTATTATTTTTATTGTTTTTGAGCTTTATAAAAATGATACACTATGTGAACTCTGCATCTTGCCCCACCCCTTGCCTTTCTTTTTAAACTCAACGTTATTTTTAAGATTCATCCATGTTGATGAATGTATGTTTGGCTCATTCTCACGGTGGAATAATATTGCATTTACTAATTAGCATAACTTAAGTTTTCTATTCTTCTATCAGTGGATCTTTGAATTGTTAAAAGATTTTTGCTCTCTTGAACATGTTGCCTTGGATGTTCTTTATATGTCTTCTAGTGCATATGTCCGTAACGTTCTCTGGAGTATGTAGCTAGAAGTATAATGCTCAACAGTAGTATAGTGTATGCAACTGGAACAAGTGATTACACCAACATAAATTCCTCAGTGTTCCTTTCCCTCTACATTTGGTATTATCATATTTCTTAGTTTTTGCCCGTCCAGTATAAAATATTATTCTAGCTTTAGATTCCAGAAAATCAAGCAAAAATTTAATAATATGTATACATGGGAAAGACCTAGGAAAACTGAGTAACTCTGGGCCTCTTCACTGTTTTAGAAGAATTTGAGAAAGATTGGTATTATTCTTTAAATATTTGTTAGATTTTTCACCAGTGAAGCCATCTGTTCTTCAGCTCTTCTTTGTTAGGTTTTTGACTATTGAGTCAATTGCCTCAATAGATTTTCTGTTTCTTGAGTCAGTTTTGGTAGTGTGTGTATTTCTAGGAATTTTTCCATTTCATTTATTTGATTTGTTTGTGAACAGTTGTTCATAGTATTCATATATCCCCCTTATTGGTAGTCATATCCCCCTTTCATTTCTGCTTTTTGTAATTTTACTCTTCTCCTTTTTTCTTAGTCTAGCTAGGAAATTGTCAACTTTGTTGATCTTTCCACAAAACTTGCTTAAAATTTTTTTCTATTGTTTTTCAATTCTCTTTTTCATTTTATCCACTCTAATCCTTACTATTTTCTTCCTTCTGCTAGCTTTGGGTTTAGTTTGCTCTTCTTTTTCTAGTTTTTTTTTTTTCAGGTGTGCAGTTATATTATTGATATGAGGTATGGTTCTTTTTAAGTATAGGTGTTTATAGCTATAAACTTTCCTCTTAGCATTGCCTTTGTTGTATACCATAAGTTTTGATATGCTCTATTTCTGTTTCAGTTCATCTTAAGTGTTTTCTAATTTATAATTTCTTGACTAATTTATTCACTTATTGGTTATTAAGTTGGTTATTCACTTATTGGTTATTAAGACTGTGTTGTTTAGTTTCCATGTATTTGTGAATTTTCCAGTTTTCTTCCTATTATTTTTATATATATATATATATATATTTCTTTGACACATTTATTTATTTATTTATTTATTTGGTGGGCATTGGGTCTCAGCTGCGGCACACAGGATCTCCGTTGTGCCATGTGAGATCTTTCATTGGGGCTCACAGACTCTCTAGTTGTGAGGTGCCAGCTTAATTGCTCAAGGGCATGTGGGATCTTAGTTTCCCAACCAGGGATTGAACCTGTGTCCCTTGCATTGCAAGATGGATTCTTAACCACTGTAGCACTAGAGAAGTTCCTCTTCCTGTTACTGATTTATAATTTCATTTTATTCTGGTTGGAAAAGATACTTTGTGTGTTTCTAATCTTTTAAAACTTATTAAAGCATTTATGCATTAACATATTGTTCATTCTGGAAAATATTCCATGTATCCTTAAGAATGTGTATCTTACTGTTGTTGAGTGGGATGCTCTGCATATGCCTATTAGGTCTAACTTACTTAATGTTTAAGTCTTCGATTTCCTTTCTGACCTGATTGTTTTTTTTTATTAAAACTATGGTACTGAAGTCTCCAGTTATTGTAGAACTGCCTATTCCTTCAGTATTGTCAGTTTTTCTTCATGTATTTTTCTTCCGTTGTTAGGTGTATGTATGTTTATAATTGGGCTTCCCTGGTGACTCAGTGGTAAAAGAATTCACCTGCTAATGCAAGAGATGGAGGTTTGATCCCAGTGTTGGGAAGATCCCCTGGAGAAGGAAATGGCAACCCACTCAATATTCTTGCCTGGGAAATCTCATGAACAGAGGAGCCTGGTGCGTTATAGTCTGTGGGGTCGCCAAAGGGTTGGGCACAACTTAGCTACTTAACAACAACAAAAATGTTTATAGTAGTTATATCTTCTTGCTGGATTAAACTTTGCCCCAACACATAATGTTCTCTTTTGCTTCTTGTAACCTTTTTGACTTAACATCTATTTTATGTGACAATAATATTATCACTGGCATTCTCTTTTGGTTACTATTTGCTTTCAATATAATTTTCCATCTTTTTACTTTTAACCTCTTTGTATCTTTTTATCTAAAGTGAATATTTTATAGACAACATGTGCCTGCTGCTAAGTCACTTCAGTTGTGTCTGACTTTTTGTGACCGAATGAACTGTAGCCTACCAGGCTTCTCTGTCCATGGGATACTCCAGATAAGAATACTGGAGTGGGTCGCCGTGCCCTCCTTCTGTGGATCTTCCCAACCCAGGGATCAAACCCTGTCTCTTCCATCTCCCGCATTGGCAGGCAGGTTCTTCACCACTGTGCCACCCAGGTAGACAACATACATAGTATTTTTAATCCAGTCTGCCAGTCACTCTCCTTTTAATAAAAGTTTAATCAACTTATATTTAAATTCGTTGTTGATGAGTAAGGATTTCTGTCATTTAGCTGTTTATTTTCTGTATGTCTTATATATATTTTTTGTTCCTCAGTTCCTCCTTACTACTTTTTGTATTTAGTTGAATTTTTAGTGTACCATTTTGATTCTCTTATGTATATTTTAAAGTTATTTTCTAGTGGTAACTTTGGGGATTATAATTGACATCATAAACTTAAAGCAACTTGGTTTGAATTATACTGAATTAATTTCATTAGCATATAAACCAGTTTCATTAGTGTACTAATACTGTGCTAACTAACTATATACATTTCTGTACCTCCTCATTTATATTGTTATTGTCAGAGATTACATGTTTGTATGTTGTATGCCCAATAACATAAATTTGTAAATATTATTTTATGCATTTACCTTTTAAATCACATAGGAAAAATGTGGAGTTATAAACAGAAAAGTACAATAATACTGGCTTTGACATTTACCTGTGTAAATAATTTTACCAGTGTTTTCTCATGGTTTTAAGCTACTTTTCACTTCATTCTGAAGAATTCTTGACATTTCTTGTAGGGCATATCTGTTAGGAATGAGCACGCTTAACTTGTTTATCTAGAAATATCTTCATTTTTCCTGTATTGTTGAAGGATAGATTTTTGCTGCATATAGAATTCTCAGTTGATAGTTTTCTTTTTTTCCCCTAGAACTTTAAATTATGTCAGCCTGACACTTTATGGCCTACAAGATGTCATATGAGAAATCAGGTGTTAATCTTATGAAGATAGATTGTTTGTGATAGTTGCTTCTCTCTTGATGTTTGCAAAATTCTTTGTCTTTTGACAGTTTGACTATAATGTATCTTTGTGTATATCTCCTTGAATTTATTTTGCTTGGAGTTTGTTGAGCTTCTTGGATGTGTAGGTTTGTGTCTTCCATCATATTTGAAAAATTTTTAGCCATTCTTCAAAATTGTTTCTGCCACCTCCCTTTTTTTTTTCCTCTTCTGATTCTGGAACTTTTATAGTATATATGCTAGTATATGCCATAGGGTTGTACAGATTTCTCAGGCTCTGCTCATTTTTATTCATTCTTTTTTCTTTGTGCTCTTGAGACTGAATAAGTTCAACTGTCTTATTGTCATGTTACATGCTGATATTTTCTTCTGCTTGCTGTAATCTGATGTTGAACTATTTTAGTGAATTTTAAATTTTATTCTACTTTTCAGTTCCAGAATTTGTTTGGTTCCTATATATAATGTCTCTAATGATATTCTCACTTTGTTCCTTGCTTGATTTCCTTTAATTCTTTGTTCATAGTTTTGGTTAGCTCATTGGGTACATTTATGACAGTTAATGTAACATGTTTGACTAGTAATCTCATTGTCTCAACTTCCTTAGGAATAGTTTTTGCCAAATTCTTTCTCCTGTGACTGGTCTATACTTTGCTGTGTCTTTATATGTATTATAATTCTTTTCTTGTTGAGACCTGGACATTCTGAGCATTATTATGTTGAAACCGCATAAATCTGTTTTCTCAGTTCTCAGTGACTGCAGATTTTTGTTCATTGAAGGCTAGAGCCATCTGTTTGTGTTATTTCCAAACTGTTTTTGCAAAGTGTGTAATCCTTTTTGTGTGTGGTCACAAGTTTCTGTTCTGTTATTTCCTGCAGTTAGCTGGTGGCCTGACTAAGATTTCCTTAAATATCTGGGTCAAAAAATGTACCCTTTTTTAATGTTCTAATAGATACCACCAATGGAAGCTGCTGCTGCTGCCTGTTCTAGAAACTATTCCTCCTGGAGCCAGCAAGCTGCTATCTCCACTGCTGCAGGAGGGAAGGGCTGAGGAACAGTTGATGGTAGTTGGTTCACCCATGCTCTTCACTTAAGGAAGATCAGCAGCCTCTCCTTTCATGCACTCTCTTGGTGGTTATAAATTTCTGATAAGGTTCTGAAATTCTAAAATGATTGATTCCAATTGCTCTTTCTGGCTCAAATTTTACTTTGGTGGAGACACTGATTTCTAGATCCTTCTACTTCATTTTGCATCAGTGATGTCTTTTGAAGTGCAAGTGTTTCAATTTAAGCTTGGTTCATCAGTGTTTCTTTTATAGATCATGCTTTTGATGTCTCATGCAAGAATTCTTTGTATAAACCTTGGTGTCAAAGGTCCTTCCCCTGTGTTTAACATGGTTGGATGGGAAACCTTGGTTGGAAGGTGTGTAGGCAGGCCACATGGAGGCTTGTGGGGGAAGCATAGCTTGATGAGAACTTTCTGGGGAGTACAAGTGAGCTGTGTGGGGCTTACAGAGAGAATTAGTGCATCAGTGCTGGCAGGAAGCCTTTGGGGTGCCAGTTTACATGTTAAGAGGACTATAGGAAAGCCATCTGCCAGTTGAGTTGCTGAGGCTGCAAGTTTGCTGAGGGACTTGGGCACATGACTGAGCAGAATTCTACTGGATATCCTCACACCAAACCACTGACCCACTCTGCTTCAGCTGGAAACCACAGGAGACCAGAGCCCCTTTCTCCTGCTGTGTCCCTTCAGTGCTCTCTACTGAGAAAGTGTAACAGCTTCATGTTTATTTTAAAAGGAGAAATCCTCAAAGGAATTCCATGTTGTCACAGAGCGTATACTGCAGGGTTCATAATGGAGCTATGAGGCAATAAATTGATGAGCAGCACACAAGGTATAAAATAGTATTTAAATTAATAGGCCATCCTTTGAGGCATGAAACTTTATTGTAAATATACCAGTCCTTCATGTAATCATTATTGAAAACGTAGATATTTTATGAAATAGGAAACTGAGTAAACTATATATGGTCTCAGATGAAACTTCTAGAGTATCCTAAGTAGGAATTAGTCTAAATTGTCATCAAAAGTTATCAATTCACTTCCACTGTACACTCAGGAAAATGGAAGTATTTCTTTATTATTGATTAACCCATATTTTGTAGGAGTCCGTTGATATCTTTCTAAACTCGAAGAATAGCCTTAACATTATGCATTAAAAATTTATCCCATTCTTATCACAATAATGTACTTTTAAGAACAGATGTATGTATGTATTTTGAGTATAGATAAACCAAGTTATTTGAGATTTCAAATACTTTGTGACTGTTTGTATGTAAAAATTTTAAATTTTCTTAGTGAATATTTATATCACAGCTTATATGAAGTGTTTATATTCAGTTGGATTCATTGTACCTTTCTGATTAGTCTGTGGTACCCTGGCATGCCATATTGATGTATACATATTTTGAATATCATTCCTGTTTACATGTACAATATATACTTAATTTGGTTGGTAAGGGCATGGTGATTATAAGTAAAATCCTTGTTCCTTATGCAGATTTTTGTTTAGAGTGTCAATGAGAAATAACTTTCTTACTAGGTTACATGTTGGCCCTTTCACAGTAAGCTTTTCTTGTGCATACTTGCCTAGGAAAAAACAGTTTGCATATACATATATTATAGGAATAGGCTCAATAGATACTCTTTTATTTCAAACACTAACAAATTGTTACAGAGAATAATTAAGTAGTATTTTCCCACAAAAATTGTATGGCTTAATCCTTTACCTATTTTATACAAGTTCTCTTTAACTTTTTTGTTCTCAGATTTTTGGCTTTTACTGTCAAGTATAATACATGT
Organism: Bison bison bison; assembly: GCF_000754665.1. Lineage (NCBI taxonomy): Eukaryota > Metazoa > Chordata > Mammalia > Artiodactyla > Bovidae > Bison > Bison bison. Next base: position 448,620 of record NW_011494744.1, on the reverse strand, counting down.
ATAGTCAATTCTAGTACACTTTGTAGCTAGTTCAAAGCAAATGTTTACATTTTATTTACATCTACCATTTTTCAAGTAGTTCCCTGGTTACCAGAAGCACAATTCATGTAACTTTTCTGTGTTTCAGAAACCTTTTCCCAAAAAGGACAAAAGAACTCAAATCAGTTGTACATAGTGCTCCTGGCTGGAAATTATTTGGTAAAGTCCCTCCCAGAGAGAATCTTCAGAAAACTTCCAAAATCATTCAGCAGGTAAGTACTAATATAGCCATGCGGTTTGTCTTGCTTTCCAAAGATTCTCTTCTAGATAACCATATTCTACTTTCATTGATTTTTTTTAACATTCAAAATTTTGTGACTATAGATATTTGTAGTAATCTTAAGTTTTTTTTTAAAGCGTGACGTATATTTTCAATTATATTTTATGGTTGTGAAAATTATTTATAGTAGCGGAACATTGATTTTCTTTCCTAGTTATTCCTTGGATAGTGTCTTCTTTTTTCTTTCTTTTTTAAAATTTTCTCAGTAAACCATTCTCACCACATACTGTGACTTCTAATTGAACATGGTAGCATTTGCAGTGGCACAGCTTTTATGTATGATGGGTAGTTGTGAACTGATATATTTTGAGGTTGAAAATTTCCTTGGTCATTTTTTCTACCAAGGACTTTGTGAGATGGGTGGGTATATATTCTATTTCCAGTTATTTAGGAGCCAGTTCTTCTGTTACCTCTCTTAATACCCATATTCTTGAGTTCTTAAGAATTTCATGTGTTATTTGACTTATTAGCTTGTGCTTCTCAGTAATAGGAGATCCGTGAGACTGGACAACAGTGAGACTCCTTTATCAGTTTGTGGCATTTTTAAGTTCAGAGAAGTTACTCCTCAGAAGGAGATAGAATGATAAATGTCTTATTTATCTCCTTCCAATTATAGTTTATCAAATTTAGCACATCCAGCATTTATAAAAATAATCACCATGAAAACAATAATCATCATTTAAATTGGGAAAATATTTTCCTATAAGGATTTAATAGTGTTCTTTTTATTGCTGAAAAGAAAAACTGGTTTCCCAAGTAAATAAGAACATAATTTTTATATCTTTAATAGCATTTGTTATAGTTAATGTCATTTTCAAGTAATTAAAATATTGACTAGTTTATATGCTGCTCAGACTTAACACTAAAGTGCTATGATTCCAAAGCTGTGTGCCGAGGGCCCCCCATGTGCTGCAGCGGCTAATGCTGATGGGAACCATGGCAAACTCAGTAATACTCTTCCACCGTTTGTTGGATATGGTGCTGCCTGAGAGCTTGAGGTAGTACACAGTTTTAACATAAAATGGAAATACATTACTTTCTGTGACATTGTGTCTTTGTGAATCTGGTTTTTCTGAGTTTGCTGTGGTAAAAATCAGATATTGTGCAAAAATCAGTGTGGAACAGGAAATGAAGGTGATGGTGTCCAGTCTTATTTCAAGATTTGTGAAATTGTACGCTGCACAAAAGGCACACATGCCCCAATTAGTAATTAATTGTGGTTATTTAAGAATGCAATAAAGCTTTCTTTTAATTTATGTGTATTTTTTCAAATGGCTACTAAGTACTGGGACATACTACTCATTAAACAGAATAATTGGGTATTTCTGTTGGTTTAGGGGGTGCCAATAATAATTACTGAGGCACTAAGGTTGCTGTTAATCCAATAAAGTTTGGGAATCTTTGCTATCTGGACGTCTTAAATTTTAACTCGTTTTTTTTTTTTTGTAAAGTCTAAAAGTAACCTCTCTTGTCTAGAGTTTTTCAGAAGACCAAGTTCGCCCTCTAGAGGCAAAAACAGTGGTCTTGCTATTGAAGGTTTGTATTCTTGACTTTATGGTAGTTTACCTGAAATATGCATGTGCATATAGTACTTTAATATCTTTATGTAAACTAACATTCTGTGATATTTTCTTATGGTAGGTCTCTAATTACTAGTGGATAATTATCTGTTTACGGATGTGCCATTGCCTTTAATCTGCTGTTTTCATTTTGGAGTGCCAAGGCCTCACATTTTCTTTCCTTTTTATATATATGTTGTTTGAAAGTTTGATGAGTGGTCAGGAAAAGAACAAGTCTTATTTTCAAATGGGAAGAAAGAGTGGGATTGAAATGCAGTTTCTATCTTCTACAGTCCCTTTCTGGCTGTTTATTGATTACATGGTTACATGTTGATTATTGGTTACATGTTGATTTCTCTCAGCTGCTGCTTTTAATTTTTGAGTGTTCTGGTGTGTGTAGGGACTAGTGTGTATTTTGGTGCCTTTTTCATGCTTCTGTTTGTTTTCTGGGAGCCGTGATGGATAGCAAAGTCATTGTTCCTCTGACTGTTTTCCACCCTCAAAAATGTATCTGTTTCACCATGTGATGGAATGTTTCTGCTTTCTCTTTTACTACAGTTTGTGTCCTATACCCCACCCCCTATTTGTCTCATTTTGCTATTCTCTTTCCTGCAATTGTCATTTTAAACGTGGGCATGATTTTCTTTTATTAGTAATGGAAAAGCTACAACTTTCTGTTTCCACTTGAAAAGTTTGTTTTACAGTCCTAATTTCTAAACTCTGTAAAACATTATCAGTATAAAACTACATTTGAGATCTTTGACTATGTTCACATGTAAAATGTGTTTTGTGTTTAGAATCAGAATTTAAAATAATGTAAGAGTAAAACCATGAAGAGTGTTCAGACACATCTGTCATGTTTTAGGATAAGGTTTTAAGCTGTTACGGCTATAGAAAATGAAGGTAGCTAGTATTCCACTGTAAAACTGTCTGAAAAAGTGAGGCAGTGCTAGAAGTACTAAGGAAAAAATAGATTCCTTTGATCTTTCTTAAGATGCATCACTTGCTTCAAGAAGGGCAAAACTGTAAAATCTGTTAGAATATTAGAGTGGTAGTAGTATTTTATAGGATAATTATTTCATTAAGCAGATACCCAGAAAGGAGTTGCCATATTCTTAAGGATGAGTATATGTTTGGGGACTAGAATTTTTTTCTAATGGAAAGACACTTATAAGATTATAAATTTAACTAAACTACTTTGAATTGCAACCTTTTTCTCTATTAATTGTTAATTGCACAAATAGCACATGATTATATTCTCTATAAAATGTAAAACATTATAGGAAGGTATATCTCATTTTACATTTCCCTTCACAGTTTTAGGCCTTTTAAAATTAAATTTTTGTGTAGAAAACACAGTTATTTTCATGTGTATATACTTTTACATTCTATGTTATTTTTTCCCCTAAGAACAAAATGTTACTGTATATAAAACTTTTTGCCTTCTTTTAAGTGTTTTGTATCTATAGTTTTTCAGAGATACATGAAGTTCAAAAGTGAAAGATACTTATAGGTTAACTATTTTTAAAAAGTTATTAAAAGTTTGATCAATTTAGTACTTTACATGTTAATAGTAAAGAAGTATAAAAATAATTTTAGGATAATAGCAAAGTCAGACTGACTCAAGTTTGGCATTTAACTTGACAATCAGTCCCCAAATCATATGAATATTCATAATATTATTTTATGAGGATTATCACATGTGTTCTCTTGCAGGTATGAAATTCCTGCTTGTGGCCATCTGAACCAGTTGGTGAGCCATGTTAAAAATCGCATCTATTAATTATAAATAGTATTTCAGTTATATTGTAGTTCAATTGACCTAAGTTTTTGGTTTTTCTAAATTAATAGGCTGAAGTTGGAATACAGCTACAGAGTTTGTCTTATGACCCCCAAACTGCAAGTGAGAATTATTTCAAATGCTCCATGTTATGTGTAACTGTAACATGATTGCATACTAGATCGAACGTAGTCTATGTCAAACTCAGTCTTTCAGTAGAAAGTAATTTTTTGCTTGGCACTATTTTTATATTGGCATCTTTTTCATTATGAATAGGTGAGATTATAGTACTTAGATGATGTTTCATGTTTTTCATCACTCATGTCTTTTTCTGAGTGGTGTTTTAGTTGAGTGTTTGAATCACTTTCAGCTATCTTTTGACAGGCAAGGAAAAAAGTTTTAAGACTCAGTTTCTTAATCTGAGCATTTCAAATTGTCTAAAATAGAATAGGTCATGGACTTACCTGGCAGTCCAGTGGTTAAGACGCCTCACTTCCATTGCAAGGAACGCCTGTTTGTCCCCTGGTCGGGGAATTAAGATCCCACATGCTGTGCAGTGTGACCAAAAAATAGAAGAAAAAATAAAGGAGAATAGGTCATTCTCCTCAATTAAGCCTTTGACTTTAGGAACAGTAAGTAGCATTGTGGAAAGGACTAGAATACACATACTTTATGAGCACTAATTATGTTACACTTTGTAAGGGTAGAGCATAGTTTTCTGGTTACTAACATTATTGGTTTATGTAGTTAGGATACTTGAAAAATTTGTTGATTTTAGTTATGCTTAAATATAGATACCTTCAGTATAAAGTTTGAGTGAGCACTGCAGTAAATGAACCACTTCATTGTTGTTAAATTGTTTAGGGTCTGAACTGTGTTCAGAATTTGTTTTTGATAAGTCCTTAAAACTGTTACACACTTGCATGTTCCTTCATCTTTGTTTACCTAATGTATTGTCACCTTGTAAAGGAAGTGAATAATTACCTTTCTAGCCACACATGTGTTCCTTATTTATAGTTAATGATAAATTGCTGTGTCTTTCCTATGTATGAATAAGTTTGATTTCATAAATGTTGATTTCTGTGGCCTGAAGATTGAGAGAGGACTTTGTACCAGCTCTGGGCCTGTGCTCCTGGGAGAGGGGAGAAGTATGAACCTTAAGAAAGAAGGTTAAATTAGTTAAAGAAATGGAAAGTTCTCATAAGTTGAACAGGGCAGAATTTGGGGGAATTATTTTTTTTTTAATTGTTAAAGACAGAGACTTGGAAAAGAGTTGCAATTTGAAAATACTCTTGTTATTTGATTCCAAACATATAATTCGAGCATCAAAGTAGAAGTTATATTCCTTCTGTCATGATGTCAGACTTATAATTATGTTAGGCTTCAGATTACACTAAACAAAATTGTGTTAATAGCTTTACCAAAATGAAGTTTATTAAGACACTGCTGTATGCCAGAGGATGATGAAATGCTTTGCCCTAGGTTTCAGTTAAACTTGAATTATAGGATGCATTTTATTTCTTCTAATTCACAGATCCTAGAATCAATCAGTAAAGGTATCCTAATTGGCTATCCCCTCTACTACAAGCATGATGATTTCCCTGGCTTTTGGATCAAATTGTATAAAATTGTCTTTATCTTGGGTAGACATGTTCTTAAGGTGATAGAGATGTCCACGTGGGGAGTTTCTTCCATTTCTGAAACATTATTCTGGCTGTCTATAAATGGCTACCATAATATAGAAACATGAGGGTTTGCTTACTGACACAGATTTAACACTAACCCCTTTAGGAGTAGTGTTCTCACTGTACGCTGAAACTCAAAAGTCAAGTCAGTGTATATGCATCAAGCTTATTTTGGCTTTCACATTGTCTTTAAAGGAGAAGCTCCTATTTCATTCTTCCTTTTCCCCAGACCCCATATTTTACTTCAAGAAGTTGGCCAAAGACTCCTGCCACCCTCCCTTTGAACCCATAGACTTATCTTTTCTCATATCCCTCTCCTAGTACATTCTTTTTCTGGTGAGTCCTTTAGATATAGAGCCTAAGACATCAAAATGTTGTAGGATACCATTCTGTGACCAGCTTATTGTGTGACTTCATATTAGCAAGCTCTAAATCTTTTCTCTTGTAGAATTTGAAGGACAAAATTCTTTAATTGATCCTAGATTCTTCTCTAAGTTTGTCTGGCTTTCATTTTAATGAATGTGTAATTTATTCAACAGACATTGACTGTACGATAAAATAGGCATGGTTTAGGTTCTTGAGAAATAGATTAATATGAGTCCTAGCTTTTCTGTTATTCTAGTATAACTGTGGGAAGGAGGGAAAAGATTCATATATGTTTATCATATAGTATAGTGAGTGCTGTAGTTGTGAACAAAGTACGGGAATAGAGATGAAAGAGTGATTAATTCTACTCAGGATTACATGCAGTTTGTGTTCTGAAATATACTCGTAGGAGTTCACTAGGTAGACAAGATGAGGAAAGCTGTTCCAGATAGAGAAAATTGAATGAGCAAGCAGGAATGCACTCAGTATTAGCTCAGAAAAAATCTACCTTCAATGCAGGAGCCCCAGGTTCAATCCTTGGGTGAGGAGGATCCCCTGGAGAAGGAAATGGCAACCCACTCCAGTATTCTTGCCTGGAAAATCCTATGGAAAGAGAAGCCTGGTGGGCTACAGTCCATGTGGTTGCAAAGAGTTGGACACCGCTGAGTGACTGAGCAGGGAAGAGGTGAAGGTCATTAGCCACAGGTTAGAAAGCTGGACTTAACCAAAATACTTTCAGTGCTGAGACATCAAATTCATATATTAGAAAAATTCTGGAGGCTTTATAGAAACTAGAAAAGAGTGAGATTGCAAAGGACTTTGAGATTTGTTGTAGTAGTCTATGATTCTATTCTCAAACACAGTGGATTACCTAGGGAATGAGTTAAAAATACAGTTTCCTCAACCCCATACTTTGAGTTCTTAATGTCAATTTTGTGTTTTTCAATTCTTGTGTTTCTAGTTGTTTCTTTTTCAAATCTGCTATATCACTTTTTGCAGTTTACAGTTCCCTGCTGAAATTTCAAGCTTGGCCTTTATCTCCTTAAACATAGTAAGTATAGTTTTTCATAGCCTGTGTCTGATAATTTCAATGTCTGGAAATTCTATAGGTCTGCTTATATTGAATATTGACTCTGCTAGTTTGTGTTAGTGGATGCTATTTTATTTCTGTGTGTGCTTTGTTACCTTTGCTTGGGTGCTGGATGTAATATTTGAAATATTATATGTAGAAAGCAATTTGAAGTACATCTTGTTTGCTTCCAAGTTTTAGCAATAGTGAATAAAGCTGCTATAAACATCTATGTGTTAAGTATTTTTGTGGGTGTAAGTTTTCATTTCTTTTGGGTGAATACCAAGGAGCCTGGTTGCTGAATCATACGGTATTTTAGTTTTATAAGAAACAGCCAAACTGTCTTCCAAAGTAACTGTACCATTTTGCATTCCTACCAAGCAGTGAATGAGCATTTCTTTCTTTCCACATCCTCACCAGTATTTGGTGGTATCAGTGTTTTGAATTTTGACCATTCTAATAGGTGTGTAGTAGTATCTGATTGTTAAATTAGCAATTGACATATAAATTAGAATATATTACTTGTTATCTGCATATCTTATTTAGTGAGGTGTCTTTTCTGATCATTTTTGATTGGATTGCTCATTTTCTTATAATAATAAAAACAGAACTCAGTAGAATTTTAAGAGTTCTTTATGTATTTTGTATGGCAGTCCTTCATCTGATGTATCTTTTACAAGGATTTCCTCCCAGTCTATGTCTTCTCATTCTCTTGACAGTGTCTTTCACAGAGCAGAGGTTTTTAATTTTTATCAAGTCCTGCTTCTCAACTTTTTTTCATGAATTATTAGTTGATTGTGTTTATGTGGAATTGTTTTCGACTGTCTATTCTGTTCCATTGTCTAGTCCTTTGTCAATGCTGCATTGTATTGATTACTGTAGTTTTATATTAAGTCCTGAAGTCAGGTAATGTTTGTCCTCCAACTTTCTTCTTCTTCGATATTGAGTTTGGTATTCTGGGTCTTTTGCCTATACATATAAACTTTTTTTTTTTTAACTGTTCTTTCAGATTTTGTGTATAGACTAGATCATGGCATCTGCAAGCAAAAGCAGTTTTATTGTTTCTTTTCTAATCATTATACCTTGTATTTCCTTGTCTTGTTGCATTAGCTAAGACTTTTCACAATGTTGACAAGCAGTGGTGGGAGGGGACAGCCCTTGCCTTATTCTTAGTGGGAAAACTTAGTTTCTCACCATTAGATATAGTATCAGCTTTGGGTTGTTTTGTAGATGTTCTTTATCAAGAAAGGAATGACCCTTTTATTCCTACTTTAATGAGAATTTTTGTTATGAATGACTTGAATTTTCCCACTTGATCTTGGCATATAATCCTTTTTATACATTATTTGATTCGATTTACTAATATTTCATTGAGGATGTTTGCATCTGTGTTTCTGAGATGTATTGATCAGGGTTTTCTTTTAATGTCTTTGCCTGTTTTAATATTAGGGTAATGCTGGCCTCATTGATTACATTAGGAAGTATTCTCTTTGCTTCTATATTCTGGAAGAGATCATTGCTTGCTAAGTCGCTTCAGTCGTGTTCGACTCTGTGCTACCCCATAGACAGCAGCCCACCAGGCTCCCCTGTCCCTGGGATTCTCCAGGCAAGAACACTGGAGTGGGTTGCCATTTCCTTCTCCAATGCATGAATGTGAAAAGTGAAAGTGAAGCCGCTCAGTCGTGTCTTAAGTCTAAGTGACCTCATGGACTGCAGCCTACCAGGCTCCTCTGTCCATGGGGTTTTCCAGTAAGAGTACTGGAGTGGGTTGCCATTGCCTTCTCCGAGGAAGAGATCATAGGGAATTGATATAATTTGTTCCTTAAATGTTTCTTAAAATCTGCCCATGAACTCATCTGAGCCAGGAGCTGTCTCTTTTGGAAAGTGATTATCAATGCAGTTCTCTTTGTCCTTCCTTCTTTCCCTCCTTCACTCCTTCCCTTTCTCCCTTACTTTTCTTTTCATTTTTCCCAGCTTTTTTGAGGGTATAATTGTTGATTGAATTTTTTAAATAGATAGCAGGACTGTTCAGATCATCCCTTTCTTCTGTGAGTTTTAACAGATTATGTCTTTAAGAAATTTATCCATTTCATCTAAGTTATCAAATTTATGGGCATATAATTGTTAATATTTCTTTCAGCTCAGTTCAGTCACTCAGTCGTGTCAGACTTTTTGCGACCCAATGAATCTCAGCACTCCAGGCCTCCCTGTCCATCAACAGCTCCAGGAGTTCACTCAAACTCATGTCCATCGAGTCGGTGATACCATCCAGCCATCTCATCCTCTGTCATCCCCTTCTCCTCCTGCCCCTAATCCCTCCCAGCATCAGAGTCTTTTCCAATGAGTCAACTCTTCGCATGAAGTGGCCAAAGTATTGGAGTTTCAGCTTTAGCATCAGTCCTTCCAATGAACACCCAGGGCTGATCTCCTTCAGAATGGACTGATTGGATCTCCTTGCAGCCGAAGGGACTCTCAAGAGTCTTCTCCAACACCACAGTTCAAAAGCATCAATTCTTCGGTGCTCAGCTTTCTTTAACATACATCAAATCTGTAGTGATACCCCTCTTTCATTTATGATATTTGTAGTTTGTATCGGCTTTCTCTCTCCCTCTCTCCCTTCCTTCCCCCCTTTATCCTAGAGCTTGCAATATGCATTTACATCTAATATAAACCCATTTAAAAATAATGTTTACCACTTCACAAGTGCTGCAAGTGCTTCATAACATCAAAATATTCCTAATTGCTTCCTTCCATCATTTGTGTTTGCTGTCATTCATTTCATTTACACATGAGCATGCTCACATACACATACACACAACCATATGTAACTGAATGTATCATTATTTGGAACAAGCTGTTATCTGTTGGACCAGTTAAGGCTAGTAAAAAGAGAATTTTTATTTTACTTTCATGTATTTCTTTCTGATACTGTTTTTTTTATGTAGATAAAAATTTCTGAGGTGTCCCTTTCCCTCTCTCTGAAGAGCTTCTCTCAACATTTCTTGCAAGGCAGATATCTGTTGGCAACAAATTCTCTCAATTTTTGTTAGCTTGGAAGAGTCTTTTTCTTCTTTGTTTTTGAAGCCTAATTTCATAGGGTGCAGAGCTTCTCTGTAAATTGTTATCTTTGCTTTTGTGTAGAGAGGTTTTTTCACCTCTGGCTTCTTTCAAGATTTTTTAAAATCTTTGATTTTCTGCAGTTGGCCACACACTCCAGTATTCTTGCCTGGGAAATCCAATGGACAGAGGAGTCCCTGGGGTCGTGTACAGTCAGACACGACTGAGCGATTGTCACACTAACACACTTTCTGCAATTTAAATATGATTTGCCTAGGTGTAGTTATTTGGGCATCTATACGACTTTGTGTTCTGAGCTTTCTGATCTGTAGTTTGGTGTAGACATTAATTTATAGAAATTCCTGGTTATCGTTCCTTCAAATATTGCTTCTGTTCCATTTTCTCTCTCTTCTTTTGGTAGTCCCATTACACGTATATTACATCTTGTGTAGTTGTCCCACAGTACTTGGATATTCTGTTCTCTGTTTCTCAGTCTTTGTTCTCTTTTTCAGTTTTGGAGGTTTCCAATGAGGGATCCAATAAAAGGATCCAATGAGGGATCACAATAAACTGTGGAAAATTCTGAAAGAGATGGGAATACCAGACCACCTGATCTGCCTCTTGAGAAAGCTATATGCAGGTCAGGAAGCAACAGTTAGAACTGGACATGGAACAACAGACTGGTTCCAAATAAGAAAAGGAGTATGTCAAGGCTGTATATTGTCACCCTGCTTATTTAACTTATATGCAGAGTACATCATGAGAAACGCTGGACTGGAGGAAGCACAAGCTGGAATCAAGATTGCCAGGAGAAATATCAATAACCTCAGATATGCAGATGACACCACCCTTATGGCAGAAAGTGAAGAGGAACTAAAAAATCACTTGATGAAAGTGAAAGTGGAGAGTGAAAAAGTTGGCTTAAAGAATTGAAAGAGACACGTGTACCCCAATGTTCATCGCAGCACTGTTTATAATAGTTGCCAGGACATGGAAGCAACCTAGATGTCCATCAGCAGATGAATGAATAAGAAAGCTGTGGTACATATACACAATGGAGTATTACTCAGCCATTAAAAAGAATACATTTGAATCAGTTCTAATGAGGTGGATGAAACTGGAGCCTATTATACAGAGTGAAGTAAGCCAGAAAGAAAAACACCAATACAGTATACTAATATATATGGAATTTAGAAAGATGGTAACAATAACCCTGTATACGAGACAGCAAAAGAGACACTGATGTATAGAACAGTCTTTTGGACTCTGTGGGAGAGGGAGAGGGTGGGATGATTTGGGAGAATGGCATTGAAATATGTATAATATCATATATGAAACGAGTCGCCAGTCCAGGTTCGATGCACGATACTGGATGCTTGGGGCTGGTGCACTGGGACGACCCAGAGGGATGGTATGGGGAGGGAGGATGGAGGAGGGTTCAGGATGGGGAACACATGTATACCTGTGGCGGATTCATTTCGATGTTTGGCAAAACCAATACAATATTGTAAAGTTTAAAAATAAAATAAAATTAAAAAAAAAAGTTAGCTTAAAGCTCAACATTCAGAAAACGAAGATCATGGCATCCGTTCCCATCACTTCATGGGAAATAGATGGGGAAACAGTGGAAACAGTGTCAGACTTTATTTTTCTGGGCTCCAAAATCACTGCAGATGGTGACTGCAGCCATGAAATTAAAAGACACTTACTCCTTGGAAGGAAAGTTATGACCAACCTAGATAGCATATTGAAAAGCAAAGACATTACTTTGCCAACAAAGGTCCATCTAGTCAAGGCTATGGTTTTTCCTGTGGTCATGTATGGATGTGAGTGTTGGACTGGGAAGAAGGCTGAGTGCCGAAGAATTGATGCTTTTGAGCTATGGTATTGGAGAAGACTCTTGAGAGTCCCTTGGACTGCAAGGAGTTCCAACCGGTCCATTCTGAAGGAGATCAGCCCTGAGATTTCTTTGGAAGAAATGATGCTAAAGCTGAAACTCCAGTACTTTGGCCACCTCATGTGAAGAGCTGACTCATTGGGAAAGACTGATGCTGGGAGGGATTGGGGGCAGGAGGAGAAGGGGACGACAGAGGATGAGATGGCTGGATGGCATCACTGACTCAATGGACGTGAGTCTCAGTGAACTCCGGGAGTTGGTGATGGACCGGGAGACCTGGCGTGCTGAGATTCATGGGGTTGCGAGTCGGACACGACTGAGCGACTGAACTGAACTGAATGAGGGATCCTCTAGTTCAAGGTTTCTTTCCTCAACTGTTTGCCTCTACTCCATCAGAGGTGTTTCTCTTTTAGTTAGTTTTTTTTTTTTTTTTAATCACTAGCATTTCTTTTTCATTCTTTCTTAGAATTTCCATTTCTCTGCTTCCATTATTCATCAATTGTTGCATGTTGTCTACCTTTCCCATTAAAGCTCTTAGCACACTAATAGTATTCAAAAATTCCTTGTTTATAAGTCCAACATTATTACCATATAGACTATGGTTCTGATGTGTTCAATCTCCTTGAACTGTGTTTTTTGCTTTTTAGTATGACTTATAATTTTTTGTTGAAGAGTGGATATGGTGGGCTGAGTAAAAGGAACTTTAGTAAATAGACCCGATTAATGTAGTGGTTAGGTGTGGGAGGAGGGAAAGGGTTACATACTCCTGTGATTAGTTCTCAGTCTTTTGGTGATCCTGTGCCTTCAGACTGCACTTCACCAGTGCACAGGCACTTCTCAGTCCCTCTACCACCTTAGGTGGGAGAGGTGGGCTGGAGCTGGACATGTTCCTTTCCCCAGATAGGTTAGGCTCTGATAAGACTGCAATAAGTTAGGCTCTGGTGAAATAGTTTTTCCTGAGAGCAAGCTTTGTTAAGAACAGATTGCTCTAATATATTTCAAAATAGTTCCTTTCCCCTCCTACTGCTGCAAGCACAAGGGCGTTTTTCTCTGACGATCACTGTGAGGATCTGATAGAGTTCCTGGAGGTAAAACTTGCTGAAGTATGTGGGGCTGGGATCTCTCGGAGTCTTAGCGTTCAGACATGTCTGCATTGAGCCTCTAGCAATTTGTCAGTTACAGTTCAGGTTTTCCTACCCTGGCTTGGTTCCCACAGAGGTTTCTTCAGGAGTTTCTACCCTGGTAAATTGTGATCCTCGATATCTGTCTACCTATTTCTCTAATTTTGTGGCAGCAGTTTGCCTTTTGACCTCATTTCTCTGAGGAATTTAAGAAGAGTTGTTGATTTTTTTTATTTGTTCAGCTTTTAACTTACTAGAATGGGTAGGCAACTTTTAAGCTTCTTACATGCTGGAGCAGAAAATGTTGAAATACTAATATTTTGTTAAGAATTTTTGCTTCTATTTTAATTTGAGATATTGGTGTATAATTTTCTTTTACTATTTTTGTCTGATTTTGGTATTGGGATAATGCTGGAATCATTGAATGAATTGAGAGCTGTTTCTTCCCTGTCTCTATTCTAAAAGAATTTGTGTAGAATTAATATTTTTTCTTCATTAAATGTTTGGTGGAACTTGGCAGTGAGATTATCTAAGGCAAGGTCTCTCAACTTTAGCACCATTGACATTTTAGGCCTTGTCATTTTTGTTCTTGGGGACCCCTCCTTTGCAGTGAAGAATTAGCAGCGTCTTTGGCCTCTACCCAGGAGATGCCAGTAGCATCCCCTCACAGTTTTGGCAACCAAAAATGTCTCTTAATGTTGTCAACCATACCCTAGGGCCAAAGTCAACCCCAATTGAGAATTACTGACATAAACGAAGTATACTGGGATTTTTGTTGTTGTTACAGTAAGTACATTACATGTGAACCTTTAAGTTGCACACTTTCAAAAATGTGAAAGTGTGTTCTGTTAACATCAGGCATGAGTGAAATTGCAGTTTGTCCTCAGTCTTCTTGCCTACTCACTCAGTGCCAGCCCCTGTATGTCAACTACTCTACTGTAATACTGTGCTTTTCAAGGTACTGTACTGTAGGGTTAAAAATGTTGTGGTTTTTTGTATTTGTTTGTTTTTTTTATGTATTATTTGTGTGAAAAGTATTATAAAACTATTACAGTACAGTAAGATATAGCCATTTGTGTTAGTTGGGTACCTAGGCTAACTTTGTTGGACTTACAAGTTGGACTTATGAACACACTCAGAATAGAAGTTGTTCACGTGTAGGGGACTTACTGTATTGTTGAATAGCTTTTTAATTATAAAGTTAAATTTTAATTGATATGAGGTATGTTGTTTTCTATTTTTTTCTTGAGTCAGTTTTGGTTAACTTGTATCTTTCAAGAGATTTTTATGTTTCATCTCTGCTGTAGGATTTATTGGAATAAAATTGTTAATAATATTCTCTTATCCTTTTAATATCTAATTGTTATGTCATAAACGTAGAGATGATCTCTCACACATTCCTGAAATTAGTAATTTGTGTCTTCTTTTTTTATTGATCAATATTACCAGAAGTTTATCAGTTTTATTGACCTTTTAAAAATATACCCCTTTTGTTTCATTGATGTTTACCTCTCTCTCTATTTCTGTCTCACTTATTTTTACTCTTTGTTATTGCTTTCCTCTTGCTTTGGATTTTTCTAATTTTTTAAAGTGGATCATTGATTTTAGACCTTTTATCTTTTTAATACATGTATTAAGCTGTACATTTTCGCCTAACTGTGCTTTTACTGTGTTTAACAAGTATCAGAATTTTCATTTTCACTCAATTGAAAATGTTTTGTTCATGATTATTTAGAAGTGTGGTGTTTTAACTTTCAAATATTTTAGAATTTTCCCAGATAGGTTTTTGTAAATAACTTCTAATTTTACTCCATTATGCTCCTGCAATATACATTATGCAATTTCAGTCTTTTTCAATATTTGAAAGTTGTTTTATTTCCCAGATATAGCATGTTTTAGAGAATATTCCTTGGGCACTGGAAAAGAATGTATGTATTCTGCTGATGTTAGGTCAGTGTTTTATAAATGTCAGTTGGGTCATAGATGATAGTATTATTTAAGTGTTGTATAATTTTCCTGATTTTTTGTTCTGTGAATTAGTGAGAGAGGAATAATGAAATATCCACCATAATCTACTTGACTATTTCTCTCCTTATGCTCTTTTTTCTTCTGTTTGTGTTTTGAAGCTTTGTTTTTATGTCTTTTTGGTGAATTGACCTCTTTACCATTAATGTAATGTCTTTTTTGCCCCGGTAATGGTTCTTATTATGAAGTTTTTGTCTAATTTATCCACTACAGCTTGCTTTCAATTTGTGTTTACATGTTAATTGTTCTGTTCATTTGCTTTTTTTCCATCTTCATATTTAAAGTGTTTTTGTTTTTTTTTTGTATATAGCATATATTTGGGTCTTTGTAGGCAGTCTGAATCGGAGAAGGCAATGGCACCCCACTCCAGTACTGTTGCCTGGAAAATCCCATGGGCGGAGGAGCCCGGTAGGCTGCAGTCCATGGGGTCACTAAGAGTCGGACACGACTGAGCAACTTCACTTTCACTTTTCACTTTCATGCATTGGAGAAGGAAATGGCAACCCACTCCAGTGTTCTTGCCTGGAGAATCCCAGGGACGGGGGAGCCTGGTTGGCTGCCGTTTATGGGGTCGCACAGAGTCAGACACGACTGAAGTGACTTAGCAGCAGTAGCAGGCAGTCTGAATACCCTCTTCTTTTTAAATGGAGTGTCATTTACTGTCAGTTATTGGTATGACTGAATTTAAATTTACCATCTTGCAACTTCTTTTCAGATTGTCCCATGTGGTCTTTGTTAATTTTTATCTCATTTCCTGCCCTCTTTTGGATTAAATCAGTATTTTTAATACTCCATTTTATCTCCACTGTTAACTTATTAGATATATGTTTGTTTTAGTTTTTCAGTTGTTGCTCTTGGCCAGCAGTTTTCAAATGTTTATATTTACAACTGCTTTGGATTCTGGCTATTAAGGATCTCAAAGAGTTTTTTGTTTTTGTTTTTTCCAAAGAGTTTTTGTTCATGGGAATTGTCTATGAATTACTGCTATACCCAGAATTAACACTGACAGGTGGAAATATTTATTAATTCACTTAAAAATAGCAATAATAAAGTCATTACATGTTAACACAAATAATATGTATTTTAAAAACTTTTAAAAAACCAACTGATTGGAAGACTAGCATTGTTTTACACTTTTGCACATCTCTTAATGTCTGGCTTAATATTATAAAAGAAGATTGGATTATCATTTCTACTCCTGCATTCAGTTTCTGCTTGTCTATTGTTTTAGTTTAAGTATGTGAAGAAAATATGGCCTTATACTTATGTCTAGATAGTAAAGGAAAGAGCATTTTCATATAGTTGTGTGTATTCTTTTTGATGGAGAAGGAAATGGCAACCCGCTCCAGTATTCTTGCCTGGAGAATCCCAGGGACAGAGGGGCCTGGTGGGCTGCTGTCTATGGGGTCACACACAGTTGGACACGACTGAAGTGACTGAATGCATGCATGCATTCTTTTTGATACGCACAAGGAATCAAAGGAGGAATATTGGTCAGATATTTCCCAAAATGGTCCTTAAAAGAAAAACTATTAATTTTTTCTTGCCCTCAGTACTTCTGATACCAAGTGTGTAGGCTGTGTAGGGTTTGTTTTTTTTTTTTTCACATTGACCAATTCTTCAAACCCCAGTTGGGTGTCCTACAATTCCATTCAATTCTTACACTGTATATCTGGAGTTACTGTCAGATCCCCCAGGTTAAGACCTCAGTCTTACAAGACTGCCTCTGATTTCAGATGCTTAATACAAGTCAGGCTTCTAGTACTTCTTTTTTTTTTTGGCCATGCTGTGCAGCATGTGAGATCTTAGTTCCCTGACCAGGGATCAGACCTGCACCCCCTGTATTGGAAGCCAGGGAAGTCCCATGCTTCTTGTGCTTCTGATCAACAACCATAAATTGGAGATGCCTGTGACACCCTTCTTGGGTTTGATAATTTTGCTGGAACCACTCACAGAACTCAGGAAACTGTTGACTTATTAGATTACCAGTTTATTACATAAACAGCCAGATGGAAGAGATACATAGGGCAAGGTATGAGGGAAGGAACATAGAGCTTCCAAGCACACTGTGGGTTCATTACCCTTTTAGCCCCATAGAGTGCTCACCAACCCAAAAGTACTCTGAACTACTTCAGGTAGAATTTTTTATGGAGGCCTTACTATAATAAATAGGCACAATTGATTAAATCATTGCTTGCTGCTACTGCTGCTAAGTCGCTTCAGTTGTGTCCGACTCTGTGTGACCCCATAGATGGCAGCCAACCAGGCTCCCCCATCCCTGGGATTCTCTAGGCAAAAACACTGGAGTGGGTTGCCATTTCCTTCTCCAATGCATGAAAATGAAACGTGAAAGTGAAGTCGCTCAGTCGTGTCCGACTCTTAGTGACCCCGTGTACTGCAGCCTACCAGGCTCCTCTGTCCATGGGATTTTCCAGGCAAGAGTACTGGAGTGGGGATTGCTTATCAGTGGTTAATTCAGCCTTCAGCACCTCTTCCCTCTCCAGAGGTCAAGGGGTAGAGCTGAAAGTTCCAATCCTGAAAGTATATAGTTGGTACCCCTGGTGACAAGCCTCCATTCTGAGAATATCTAGGAACCTTCAACTACCAGTCATCTCATTAGCATACAAAAAGACACATCATGTCAGAGATTTCAAAGGTTTCAAGAGCTGTGTTGCAGGAAATGGGGCAGAAACAAATAAATATTTCTTATTATATCACATCCTCAATTTGGGTTTGTCTGATAATTTCCTCATGACTGGACTGGGGTTATGTTTTCTGGCTTAGATAGTAAAGAATCTGCCTTCATTGCAGGAGACCCAGGTTCAATTCCTGGGTTGGGAAGATCCACTGGGGAAGGGATAGGCTACCCACTCCAGTATTCTTGGGCTTCCCTGGTGGCTCAGCTGGTAAAGAATCCGTCTGCAATGCGGGAGACCTGGGTTTGATCCCTGGATTGGGAAGATACCCTGGAGAAGGGAAAGGCTGCCTACTCCAGTATTCTGGCCTGTAGAATTTCATGGACTGTGTAGTCCATGGGGTTGCAAAGAGTCAGACACAACTGAGTGACTTTCGCTTTCATTTTTCATGTTATTGCTTTGGTTGTGCTAGGGGATTAACAGTTTTATTCCTCGTTTTGCTTTTAGCAAAATTGTCTACCTACTGACAAAGACAAACTATTAGCATTATTAGGACTATAGTTTTGACTTTGAGACCTCATGAAACCATCTCTGGGACACTGTTATGATATATATCTGTATCACAGTCTATCTCCAAATAACATTATACCACTTTGAGTACAATGTAATAATTTTACAACAGTATACTGCCATTCTGTCCCTTCTGATTTTGTGCTGTAAACCCCCTCAATACACTGATATTATTTTTGCATTTAGTCAGCTATCCTTTTAAAAATTACTTTTATATTTTTGTCTCTTAGTTGTGTCTTTTCTGAAATGTCTTTCCATATTTACCATGTTTGGTGCTTTTATTTTAACTTTGTGTTTTCATGTGATATATTCTTTCTCTCTGCCTGAAAGATCTCCTTTAGAATATAGAGCAGGTCTACTGACAACAGATTCTTTCAGGTTTTGTTTGTCTGAAAACATTCTTATTGTGCTTTTATTTTTCAAATGTGTGTTTGTAGAATCCTAAGTCAACAAGTTTGTTCCCTGTTTTTTAATTATTTTTTTTCTTTCAGCAATTTAAAGATTTTTCCATTGTCTTCTGACTTGCATAGTTTCAGATGAGTCTGAATAGTCAGGTCTCTTCTGAATATTCTGTGTATTCAGTGATGACTTTCCTATCTGGTTGGTAGGAATGTGAATACTTCTCAGCCATGGGTGAGCTGTGGGAACTGTTTTACTTACCACTCCATAGTAATTATTCTTTCCCCAGAAGTTGTTTTTTTTTTTTTTTTTTGCCCAGTCTTATAATGTTTTGCCCTACACACATCCATTTGGTATTCAGCTATATAATACCTCCAGAGGACTTCTATGCAGATTCCTAGAGCTGTTTCTCATCAGAATGCCTCCTCTTCTGATGATCTGGCCCACAAATTCTGCCCGCTACCACCCCTGACCATTCCAACTAACAGTTGGGACGTTCTTCCAGTTCTCCCGTGTGCACTGGATGTTCAGAACTGCCCCCATGCATAGTTTTTTTTTGTAGATATTAACATTTTATTTTATTTTTTAATTTATTTTAATTGGAGGCTAATTATAGTATTGTAGTGGTTTTTGCCATACATTGACATGAATCAGCCATGGGTATACATGTGTTCCACATCCTGAACCCCTCTCCCACCTCCCTCCCCATCCCATCCCTCAGGGTCATCCCAGTACACCAGCCCTGAGCACCCTGTCTCATGCATTGAACCTGGACTGGCGATCTGTTTCACATATGATAATATACATGTTTCAATGCTATTCTCCCAAATCATCCCACCCTCGCCTTCTCCCACAGAGTCCAAAATTCTGTTCATCTGTGTCTCTTTTGCTGTCTCGCATATATGGTCATTGTTACCATCTTTCTAAATTCCATATATATGTGTTAATATACAGTATTGGTGTTTTTCCTTCTGGCTTACTTCACTCTGTATAATAGGCTCCAATTTCATCCACCTCATTAGAACTGATTCAAATGCATTCTTTTTAATAGCTGAGTAATATTCCATTGAGTATATGTACCACAGCTTCTTATCAAGTCGTCTGTTGATGGACATCTAGGTTGCTTCCATGTCCTGGCTATTGTAAACAGTGCTGCGATGAACACTGGGGTACATGTGTCTCTTTCAATTCGGTGTGTATGCCCAGCAGTGGGATTTCTGGGTTTATCAGAACTGTCCGCATGCTTAATAATAGGATGATCAATAGGCTCACCTTGTTTGGAAACAGAGGTTGTTTACAGAGAGACAGTATGAATTACCCCTTCGTTGCCCATCAAGTGGGAATCTACATATCTTTCTGAAGAATTTTTTTTGTCCAACATGTATATATAACTTTTAGAAATGTATAATAGATGAAAATCAAATACTTGTTTCTAATTACATATTCAATTTGCATATATAATAGTATATTAAGAAATAGTACCTCTTTATTCAGATCTGTTTGCATACATCTTCGATGTCAATATATTCAGCATCACTGAGCATTTTTGTGGTCTTTAGCCACAGAACAGAGCATCTTCACTTTTGTCCAAGTTTGTAGCAGGTACAGTGCCTTTTAAGTGTACTATCTTGTTACTAGAAATTTTGTCTCAAGCCACAAACTTCCAGATGCATTATATTTTTTCTTTTATTTGTTCTATAAGTATAAAATTATGGTCTACTGTAAAGAGACCTAGTCTCTTTACAGTAATGTTTTAAAGACTCTTCATGAGTGTTTGCAATTGAATGGTTATACCTTCAGGAATTGGGAATCCTTCATTACTTCATGTCCATTTTCTTCCTTTCCTATTCCACTTAAACAAAGCCACAATAAAAAAATTGAACAAAAAATCACCTTCTAAGATTTTCCTGTGGTCCAGTGGTTAAGACCCCACACTTCTCCTATAGTGGGCATGGGTTTGATCCCTGGTCAGAGAAGTTCCACATGCCACAGCAAAAAATAAATAAAATAAATTACCTTCCAAACTAGATTCAGTATTGACTGAGATAATTTCAGGATGACACACCTCCTCCAAATAGTGCCTGGCCATTCAAACTAATAGAGAAAACACCCATAATATGAGAGATGTTAAGCAAACATGCTTTCTCTTTTCTAAGAGATTATTTTGAGGAAAAACATCTTTTTCATTTATGTGAATCTAGTATTTCTTTGCCTTGGAATAATAAGTAATTTTTTCTACTCTGTGCTCATGGAGATGTTATCAGTTGCTTACCATCTTTTGACCAGACTTAGAATTAATTGCCTATTTGCCTCAAATTTTCTTATAATAGAAGTGAATGAAGTCTGTCAGTCATTGTCCGACTCTTTGCGACCCCATGGACTGTAGCCTACCAGGTTCCTCCGTCCATGGATTTTCTAGGCAAGAGTACTGGAGTCAGCTGCCATTTCCTTCTCCAGGGGATTCCCAACCCAGGGATAGAACCCAGGTCTCCCACACTGCAGACAGATGCTTTACCGTCTGAGCCACCAATAGCTAGAATAAATTATCCTACAGATATTGCCAGCCTGCCTCTAGCAGTGTTTTCATCTTCTATTCTAGTTATCCAGTTAAGTAGCTTTCATAGAACAATAGTTGAGTGAAAGATGAAAAATAAGTTAAATTGACAAAATAAACAAGGTTCGTTGCAGTACTTCATAGAAATATATTCCCTAAGTTAAGAGAAAAACTAGATGCTTCTTATCTTAACATTTGGTAGGTAGCTCCAACAACTCAAAATAAGTCAGTTAAAACTGACCTTGGGAATTCCCTGGCAGTCTGGTGGTTAGGACTCTGTTTTCACTGCTCGGGGTGCTGGTTCAATTCTTGGTCCCTGGGGAACTAAGATCCTGTGAATTGCATAGTGTGGCAGAAAAAAAAAATTAACCTTTGTTGTTAGGAAATGAGGCAGATTGATGTGGTATTTTCAGACAGTGAGTGTTCTATAGCTAGCATTATATACTGATATCCTTAAACTATGATATTTCCTGTCGTTTTTTAATATTTAAGATTTCTTTATGACTTATAAAATTATCAATTTTTGGTTCATTATTAAACTTCTATGGAAGGAATATACAGGGGATTTTTATGACATGACACACATGGATTTAAAGTGAAAATGGCTTCAGGAATCTCCCCATGATGGACTATTCAGTTGTATTTTTAAATGATGTCTTGGAGATATCAACTACATATCAATAACTTGAACACTATTATCTCTCTCTGTTGTCCTCGAATTGAGTGATTTAAGAATTATGTGATTTTCCTCGCTACAGCGATAGGCCCTGATTAACTCATTGATAAAGCTTATTTCTCAGGTCATTGTGATTGCGTATTGAATGAAGTGTTTACTGGGACCTTCCAGGAAGGGTACTTTGTTTTT
Source organism: Bison bison bison (assembly GCF_000754665.1). Taxonomy (NCBI): domain Eukaryota; kingdom Metazoa; phylum Chordata; class Mammalia; order Artiodactyla; family Bovidae; genus Bison; species Bison bison. The sequence goes on along the minus strand of NW_011494744.1, from coordinate 426,718 downwards.
CTTTTGTGAAAGTTATTATTAGAAGAACAGCTAGAGGATCTTTGAAAGTTGTGCTCTAAGGATGTGACAGTTGGCATTGCTACAGTCATTTCTCTGATCAAAAAGCCAGCCTCAAGATGAAGCCCACACGTGGAGGAGGGCATAGCTAAGAGAGTGGTGGAGAAGGGAAGTCTCTGACTGGTGCTATGAGCCTCTTGGTCAAACAGAAACCAAAGTTACAGAGAGTTATTACAGAGACCTGAATATACAGAATATTAGTCCTGTGGTCTGATACATTTGCCTAAATGTATTTGATATCACTTTGTGATTCATTTTGAAAGTACTGATATTTGATATTTTACTATTTCTGATACAGTTTGTACTGTTAATCATGTTAGACTAGCATCTTTATTTGGCAAATATTTGAGTCATTAAAGATGTATAAATCTATCCTATTTTCAGATGAGGATGGATTGATACCATGTTTTAAGCTGTAAAAAAAAAATCACCCTCTAGAAATTTAAAGCATTTTTTATGCTTAAACATCTGTGATAGGAAATACTTGAATATAAATTCCTTCTTATGTGAAAAATATTTGAGTGACAATTCTGTATAAAGCTCATTTGTAAGGTGAATATATAAATGATATTGGTGAACTTGCTTTTGTGTTGCCTTTTATATTAAACATGTACTTAGTTAATTTTTAATAAAAGATTTCACTTTTTGTTCATTCTTTAGTGGCTGTCCATTTTGCTCAGCATGAATTCCAAGTATTTTTGCCCTATAATTTAGTCTATACTTTATTTCCCATCCTTTTTCATATTCATTGGGATTAATATTTCCCTAATCCACACTTTTGCTTATTCCCCCTCACCTGTTCTTTCCAAGTCTTTCTGTCTAATTAATGCTTATCATTTTTGCCTTGGTTCTGATCCCAGCTCTTAAGTAAAATCTTTGTCAGTTATCCACAGTAACTTTATATAAAATGGGCTCTCTTATAAATGGGCTTCCCTGGTGGCTCAGAGGGTAAAGCGTCTGCCTATAATGTGGGAGACCTGGGTTTGATCCCTGGGTTGGGAAGATCCCCTGGAGAAAGAAATGGCAACCCACTCCAGTACTCTTGCCTGGAAAATCCCATGGACTGAGAAGCCTGGTAGGCTACAGTCCATGGGGTCGCAAAGAGTCGGACACGACTGAGTGACTTCACTTTCACTTTTTTCTTATAAATAAGCTACTTTATTTCTTGTAAGAAAAGTCAGACAACACTGAGTAAAGTAAGACAAGTGCCCATCTAGTCCAACCCTCCAGAGGGAAACCTAATTGTTCAAATTCCTTAATGTTTTTCTATGTATATTTGACCATAATAGGACTTATTTGGTTATCATGTCTTTTGACTACCATATTGGAGAGTACAGTTCTAAGGACTTAATCATATTTGTTTGATTTTTCTTTTGGCAAAAATACATCAAGAATGATGATATGTACTTCACATTGCATCAGGAAACGCATACTACCTGATGGTCTTTTAAAATAATGTGTAGATGGGTTGGTGATTGAGTATTGTTAGCTTGAGCCTCCCATTTTAAAGTTTCCTATTAGCCTCTCACTGAATGATTTTATCTATCTCATCATTTTAAATTATTATAGATAGCTAATTGACTATCTGCTAATATCATCTTTGTGCCTCAGTTTCCTCTACTGTGAGTTAGGTGCCTCACAACATTGTTTCAAGAATTAAATGTGTTAAGTGTTTAAAACACTGTGTGGTACATTGTCAGCATCAGTAAATGCTAGTTGTTATTTTTAGTGTGTTGACTTAGGAGTTTTATTTTGCTCTCTGTGTACTGGCATTTGTTTGCATGGAACATGCTTTATTGGGTAGTATTCATTGCATTCTGTCTGGCAGTGAATCCAGGTCACATTGTAGGAAAACAAAGTGCCATGTAAGTGATAACAAACCTCATATGTATTTAGCATCTATGGTTTTTAATAAGAAAAACATTAGCAGAAAAGGGGATTACACGAGTTTATATTGAAGAAAAGAAATTTTGATCATAATAACATGTGTATACTAGATACTGGAAAATTTTGAAAACAAAAAAGAAATGAGTGACTGCTGTTTTTGACACTGAAAGGCTGTACAGTTCTTTGAGATGGGAGTTAGTAAAAATGAACATACAAAGTTCTAAATAATTTGAGAAAGAAGTCTCTAAAAATCCAATGCAGTCATGCAAAGGAACTGTCAGACTAACAGCTTAGATTTAGTAGAAGGAAGAGGAGATGTAGAATTAAAGACAGTTATAAAAGAATAGTATAGGGACTTTCCTGGCAGTCCAGTGGCCAAGACTTCACCTTACAAGGCAGGGGGTGCAGGTTCAATCCCTGGTCTGGGAGTTAAGATACCATGTGCCTGGTGGCCAAAAACCCCAAACATAAAACAGAAACAATATTGTAATGAATTCAATAAAATGGTGCACATTAAAAAAAATGTTAAAAAAAAGAATAGTACAAACCATTGTAAACAGTGGCCAGAAACCAAAAGTAAAGCTTGAAGTTTATAGAAAATGATTGACATCATAAATTGTTTTTTAAAGTAATATCAAATAAGATGAAGCTTCAACAAGATTATCAGATTTTTAAGAGGGATGGAACCATCGTTTGTATTTTGCAACCATCAGATTCAGTAGTGAGAATCAGTCTTTGAGTTAGAAAAAATAGTAATTTAAAAGAATTATATGCCATGGTAGGAAAACAGCTAGTTAATAAGAGAAACGCTTGATCACTTTAAGTGCATTTAATTTTCTTCATTTGAGTTAATGTCTTTATCTGCCAGTGAACTTGAAGATGTACTCATGAGTAATCATTGAGAATAATGTGGAAAATATATTTGTTATCTGGAGATGATCAAATACTAGCTTGATTTCTTTTTGTTTTAGAAAGGGAATAATGTGGGTTCTGGAAATTATAAGTCACAATCTTGTTATTGATCTGCAACTTTCTAGCAGAAGCTTGTGAACATTTATGAAAAAATGCTCAAATGTAGAAATTTAAATATGTCCAACAAAAACATATCATGTTAAACCAACTTCATTTCTTTTAAGAGAATTATCAATTCAGTTGAATGAGAAAATACCATAGTAACAGTTTTTTAAATTTTAGTGAAATATTTGAGTCTTTGGCCTTTTTTTGGATAAGATATATTGGTGAATTGTTGTTTCAGTTTAAAATAAATAGGTAGATTTATAGTAATTAGAGTCAGAGTAGGTTGAAATCCAAAACCAGTATGATTAGAGGTTCAATGTCACAGTTGAGAGAGATCTTCAGAGCATTAAAACAGGATTATCTGTTTCTTGTGTCAATGTTTTTATCATTGATCTGGCTGAAAGTTTAGAAAGTAGGCTTATTTGATGTAGATTATTCAAAGCAGGACTTTGAATAATGGACGTGATATCATAGACTTGGAAACTGGAAACTGATATCATAGAATGCAAACAAGAACATCTTCCTAAACCTTACCTAATTAATCTAGTACATTTGTACCTTCCCCTCTTTTAACATTCTTTCATACTTTATATATTACATACATTAATAGTTTAGATTGCTTCAGGGCAAAAAAGTGACTTTTTTGTCTATCTGATATTTTTACCAAATTAATGTATGAATTGTATGTATTCCTTATTATAGCGTAATATCTTAAATGACACAGATTTAATTGGAAAAGTCACTGCATAAGTGTATTTTTATCTACTCTAGGAATATGAAGCACGGACGGGGAGAGCCTGTAAACCACCACCTCAGTCTTTAAGACGAAAGAATTTTGAATTTGAGCCACTTTCTACCACTGCCCTGATTCTTGAGGATCGACCATCGTAAGTATTTCTCATCAGGCACACTGTATTTTAAACCTAAATTTAATTTTTCTTATTAGTATTTCACTTAAAAGATATCAAGAAATTAAAGAAATTGGTTTTAGAAAGTTCTTTTTAATCCCAGTGATGAATCCTAACATAAATAAGGAAGAATTGTTGATCTCCAAGATTTATGCATATTTTCTTTAAGTCTCTATGAGCCAGTGTATGAAACATACAATATATATAACATAATATATCTGTTACTGTGTCAGCCTTCCTCTGCCTTATCTTTTTTTAATTGAAATATAGTTGATGTATAGTGTTATATTTCAGGTGTACTGCATAATGATTTGACACTTTTATATATGTTATGAAATGATCTGGATAACAATAACCATCCATCCATCCTGATACAAAGTTATTGCAGTATTATTGACATATTTCTTATGTTATATCTTATATCCCTGTGAATTATTTATTATATAATTAGAGATTTGTACTTCTATTTGTTTTTATTTTTTTAAAGGTCTACCAGTTTATTGCTACCAACCCATCTCCCTCCACCCTCATGCATGTGTGCTGAGTCATGTAACCCCATGGACTACAGCCCTCCAGGCTTCTCTGTCCATGGACTTTTCCAGGCAAGAATATTGTGGGCTGCCATTTCCTTCTCCAGAGATTTGTGCTTCTTAATCCCCTTCATTATTTTGCCCACCCCCTCCCACCCTCCTCTGTCTTACCGTCACATGATAGAGCAGTTAGTTTTCGTTTCTTTACATTTAATATGCACTTAAGATATATTTGTCTTTTTTGCCGTGCAAGTACTATCAACCAATTGGTTTACTGTTATATTTTTGAGACTTCTTTAGTGGTCTAGTAGTTAAGACTGCCCTTCCACTGCAGAGGGTATGGGTTTGATCCCTGTTTGAGAAGCTAAGATCCCACATGATCTATGATGCAACCAAAAAAAAAAGGAAAAAAAAAAACCATATATATGTGTATATATATATATATATATCTCCTTAATACCCAGGAAAAAATCTTGAACTCTTCCATTTCCATTTTTGTCCTTCCCATCTTAGCCTTCCACAAAGCTGCTGTTCTTCAAAATAAAGTATCTGATTTGTTATAAGACAAAGGACACCTTCCCTAAACCAAGACTACCTGGTCCTTAACTCCTTTTTTTCCTTCTTGGGCTCTCTGGACCTAAACTTTTTCTTCTTCTAGATTTCTCTTTCCTTCCAGTATAAAAACTCCTAACTTTATGTAAAGTCATGTTCCTAGTCTGCAGCTTTTCCCACCCATTATCTTGATGAGTATAATAAAAAAATCTGGAGCCAAACAGGTAGAGGTTGAACATGTTTTTAGATATTATGAGAGAAGAAAAGCTGAACATAAGTAGATTATTTTTTTATTCTTGTTACATTTCTTTATACTAAAGAATTGTGATCCCAGTACTCTTTTTTTTAGGATTTGGTAAATATGTCTATATTCATTGTTCATTAGTATTAAAAAAAGTTTTTAGTTATGAGAACATGTCAAAGTTTTATTAATATTTCAGTCTTGCTGCCAGGTGAATGAACAAGGCCAATACAGAGAGTGCTTAGATAAGCAAGGAAAGAATACCTGGCTAGGTAAAGAATACTGACTAAAGATCTTTAGACTCTTGACTGACTGACATCTGGGTAAAGTGAAAGTGAAGTTGCTCAGTCGTGTCTGACTCTTTGTGACCCCATGGACTGTAGCCTACCAGGCTCCTCCCTCCATGGGATTCTCCAGGCAAGAGTACTGGAGTGGGGTGACATTTCCTTCTTCAGGGGATCTTCCCAACCTAGAGATCGAACCTGGGTCTCCTGCATTCCAGGCAGACACTTTAACCTCTGAGCTACCATCTGGGTAGGTAATAGACAAATTCCCAGACCTTTCTTAAACTTTTAAAAATTCATCCAAAATAGATTAAGCTTTTAACCAAGAATGGTAACTTCCTTCCAAGAGAAGTTTATAAAAATACAATGCAAAAAGTTTTGTTCTAAACAGTGTTTGGGATAAATATTTCTTTACACCTTACTCTTTTATAATTAAACTTTTCTTTTAAGCCATGTCTTCTCATTATTACCCTCATTTGGAATGCAGTTATCCTATATCTACTTCTCAACTGCCTCATCCTTTAAGGATCAGGCTTTTTCCTTTCTTTCAAGTCTGTTGACTTTTTCAGCCTTCAGTGAATTCTTTTACTTGTGAATGCTTTTAAAAAAAATCTTTGTTCCATGTGATTTTCATGAATTGGATTATGGTGTGCTATGGTGTGGTTTTCTTCATGTTCTATCTGTTTGGGGTTCATTGACCTTAACGTATCTCTGCATTTATAGTTTTCTATTGATTTTGGTAAAATTTTAGTATTTATTTCTTCAACAGCTTTTTGTTCTGCCCTCCCTCCTTTCTTCTGAGATGTACATTAAACATGTTACTTGATATTTTTCCATGTCCCATAGCTCATTTATGTTTTTTTTTTTTTTTGGAGGGGGTGGGGTTTCTTCTCTCTCTGTACAGTTTTATATTGTTGTATCTTAAAGTTCACTTACTTTTTCTTCTGTAGTATATAATTTGCTGTCAGTCCTATCTTTTGAATTTATCATTCTAGAAATTTTCATCTGTAGACATTGGATTTGGATCTTGGATTTCTCTTATCATGTTCCTTTCTTCTTCTTGAGTATATTTATAACAGGTTTATCATCCTTGAGTTCTAATCTTGTTATTTGACATTTTTGCACTATTTCTGCTGAGTGATTTTTCTTCTCATTATGGCTTTTATTTTCCTGATTCTTTACATCCCTGATAATTTTTATTGGATACGAGATACTGTGTTTTTACATGGTTGGGTATTGGACTTCTTTGTATTCCCTTAAATAAATATGTTTTGGTGGTATGGAATGGCTTTGATCCTTTTGATCTAATCATCATTAGAGTGCTTCCAGAACAGCCTTTAGTGTAGGGCTAATTTATAATTTATCCTTACTACTGAGGCAGTGCCCTAAGGATTCTATTGAATACCCTATTAGGAGATCTCTCTACTTTGATGGCCCAGTCCAGTGTGATTTTGAGAATGTTCTACCTATTTCTTTCTGGTGTTTCTTTCTCTGGCCACTATAGTTTAATCACACACATACATAGTTCATTGTTCAGCCAAAGCCTCTGCAGCTGCCTTCTCTCTGGTCCACAGTTACTCAAATTCTATCTCAAACTCTTGTTTTCTCACTCAGCAAGACTGGTGGGCCCTGTTTTGGCACTTCCTCTCAGCACTGAGACCTGGAAATCCAGGGAGTAAGGTCAGGCATCTGCAGGGTTACCTTGTTTCTTTTTTCATAAGGAGCATGGTCTTGTGCTGCCTATGGTCCAGCATCTTAAACTGTAGTTTAATGTATTTTATTTATTTTTGTAATTAATTAAGGCAAGAAGATAAACCTGATCCCTCTTAATTCCATTATGGCCTGAAGCAGAAATCTTAACCTTTATTCCTTCCTGCTACAACATACCTAAGGAATCTTAATCTGAGATGGCAAGAAGTAGAATATATAATTTGAAAGTTTGTCACATACCTTTCCCACCTAGCCTGTTGAAAATCATTTAAAAAACTGGTTCTAAAAACTGGACATTATTATGACATATTTGGATATGTGGTAATATTCAAGTGTATTTCATTTTGCATAGTTATATATCTAAATCATGCCTCTGTGAAGCCACTGATTTTATAAACCAAAATATAATATATGCAAGTGAGTAACTGATTATCAAAATTTTATTTAGAATGTTATGTTAAATCTCTAATAAAGCAGAAAGCGTATAAATCCTCCTACTTATTTACCAAGAGAAATGAATGCAGATAGCCACACTTGAATATTTATAGTAGCTTTTATTCATAGCAGCCCCTAACTGCAAGCAGTCTAAATGTCCATCCACATGGGTAAATGGAACATTACTCACCAATTAAAAGAAATCATTACTAATACACAGGACAAAGTGGATGAATATCAAAAATATGCTGAGCAAAAGAAGCCAGGCACAAAAGAATCTATACAAAATTCTTATTAGAGACTAATTAATCTATAGTGATAGAATCAGATATGTGATTGCATAAGGTAGGAGTTTGGTAAGTATTAAGAGTAAAGGGGTCAAAAACTAACTGTGGATTGATGGAAACATTCTGTATCTTGATTGATGCGTTTTTTGCATAGATATATACATTTGTCAAAACTCATCAAACAGTACTCTTAAAATATGTATTCCATTTTGTTGTGTGAAATTACACCTCAAAAAAGTTGACTAAAAAATAAACTATATAGTGAGTTTAACAAATAAGCTAGAATTATTGGCTAAAATCAAACATGTTTATATGACATATAAACAAATATATATGATATTTGATATATATAACAAATACTAGCAACCTGGATTCTGATTCTTTTCTAAAATGCAGAGTTCTTTTCAACCTTATACTTTCTTATTGTATGAAATGTGAAAATTAAGTTAGAAATTCTTTTGTATCTGGCTATAAAAAGAAAGGAGGTCAGTAAACTTAAGTTAGTCTTTAAAAAATTGACTTAAATTTTTTTTTTTCCTCAGAAATCTTCCTGCCAAATCTGTGGAAGAGGCTTTACGTCACCGACAAGAATATGATGAGATGGTGGCTGAGGCTAAAAAACGAGGTATAAAATTTAACTCCAGGTGATATATTTTATTTATTGATGTTAGTAGGAAACTCATTTCCTACTAAATTCATTTCAACAGGATGGCAAATGGTGAAATTGACCAAGTCTGTCTTTAAGATGATGCTGACTAAATTTGTTCTTAAAGAGAAATAAAATGTCGTACAAGAATCTTAGTTTTTAAATACTTTTACAAAACTAGTATGAGGAGAAAGGCCGCACACTATCTATGAGAGACCTAGTAATTGCAACATAAACGTAGGACTCCTAGTACTTTGATTTATAAATGAAGATGTTATGCATGAATCCATTCAGGAGATTCATTTGTTTTTTCACTAGGCTTTTGATATTTTATAATTTAAGAATTTTGACATTTTGCAGTAACTTTCTATAGGTTATGGGAATATGATTTGGAAGTAAAAATTGATTTCATGACTTATGAAGTTTCTCTCAATTCCCAGTTGTGTCATTTTGACAGGCACAGAAGTGTAGATTCTTATGTGTATAAATTCACACATTTATTCAGTCTCTCTTCCAACCAAAAATAAAACATAAGGATGATTTAGCAATACTTACTTAAGTATTGTTAGTTCAGGGTACATTTTTAGAAAATATTACACAGTTATCTATATTTTTTAGCATAAGCTTTATTAACAACTGATATTTTTTCCTTTGACTTAAGTGAATCAAATGTTATTATAATATATACTTCTGCTTTCTGGCACAATCTTTTTAGAAGGCATAATTATGTAAACATTGGTTAAGTTTATTTTACTATACAATTTGAAATATTTCTAGCATACCCAACAAATTTTAATTGACTCTTAACATTGACATTACTATTTGATTAATATTTAAGATGATTATTGATAAATTAGATGAACCTAACAGTATATGATAAAAGTAACATTGAATTGGGAAGTAAGAAGGTCAAAGCTTTAATCTTATTTTATGCTTCCTGGATGTGATACTCTAAATAAATCTTAATTTTCCTTATCTGTGAAATGTTTGTGTGTGTTGGGGATGAAGGGTGGAGGAGGGGGCAGTTGACTGCATCTGGGCTTTTCAAGCCCTTCAGTCAACACTTAAAATCTGAATACATAAATAAAATATGGAGCTATTTACTTGCCCCCTTAAGATGGTTTGTGAGTCACATGTGAAACACAATTAGAAAACAGTTTAGCCAGGTAATCTCTGAAGTCCCACTGGTTCTAAAATTCATTCATTCTCTGTGTATGTACTTCTCTATTTGGGGGGCATCTCTTATTCCAAAATTGTGACTCCTGATCGTCAGAATGGTGTTAGGTGTATGTGTGTGTGTTAGGAGGATTTTAAAATTTCCAGGTAATTAGTAAACTGAAACATCATAGTAAAAGAAAGGGTCACTGTAATAGTGCCATGGCAATATCATTTTTCAATGTCATGTGGGTTTTTGTTTTTGTTTTCTGTGCCACATGGCATGTGAGATCTCAGTTCCCCGACTGGGGATCAAACCCATACCTTGTGCATAGTGAAGCTCAGAGTCTTAACCTCTGGACCACCAGGGAAGTCCCTGTCATGTGGTTTTATGTCAAGAAATTCATAAACCCATTGTATGAAAAAATGGTTAGTTGCTCACAGTTGTTTATTTTTACATAATTAATTCATGAGAAATTTTACTTCATTAAGTATAAGTAGACTATGTGATATAGTAATCTATTTAAATTGTTTTTTCTGAGCTTTGTTCCATCCATTTTTGTAGAACAGAAGAAGCTACTTTTATGTTAAATCAAGTTCATTTTTTCCTCTTTTTCCCTATTTCTCTCCTTTCCTCTTTCTCCTTTTTCCTTTCTTCCCCTTCTTCCCTTCTTCATTTCCATTCTTCCTTCCTTTTACCAGAATATTCTTTATGAGAAAGTCTCTTTTGTAGACTTGGGTAGAAAGAGAAGGGCATTTTGATCTGGCTGTTTTATATTGAAATAATTTTTACTTGTTTAAAACAGAAATTAAAGAAGCACATAAAAGGAAAAAAATAATGAAAGAACGGTTTAAACAGGAAGAAAGCATTGCAAGTGCAATGGTAATTTGGATCAATGAAATACTACCCAATTGGGAAGTAATGTAAGTAAGCAGACTTTTCCTGAATTTCAGTCTGTCTCCAAAGATCTCATGTTTCCAATTTTATATTTATATAACTTCTAGCATGTATCTTATGTTTTGGCTAAATTATACTGTTAACCAGTGTTTGAAAATTTTCATGCTTACCTCTGTTCTTTGCTTTTGTAAATCCCTTAATCTCTAATGCCTGCTTCCCTTACTGACCACCCTTTATGCATATCAGAATTTTATCTATCATTTGAGTCGCATCTGAATACTTGTTGATCCATGAAATTTCTAATTTCCTGTTACCATATTTTCTTAATTCTAACATACTATCTATATTGCCAGATGTACTATTGATGTAATAGCAGGATTTTTGGCAAAGAAAATATTAAACATATACATTCATTGTAATATGCATTTATTAAATGGTAAATATTAAAGCGATTTTGATATGCTTCTCATAATCAAGATAGTATGTTATATATGATCTTTCCCTTCTGTAATGTCCCATTATACTTTGAGACTAATACACTTCTTGCGTTACTTTGCCTTTTATTTTTTGATAATATTTTTATACATTCATGATTTTTCCTCTAGACTGGTGGGAGATGACTTTTGCAATGCCAAGTATAGGATGTGCTTTGGGAATGTATTGAATATTGGCATAATGTGACAGATATTAGGCTCTTTACACAAGTAATCACATTTGATTCTCACAACCTTTATTCCCTTTTATCTTATAGGGATTCTCAAAGTCAGAGAGGTTAAGTGATTTGCCCAAGGTTGTACATTTAATGAATGGTTAACCAGATTTGAACTCAAGTCTATCTGATTTTAAAGCCCACACTTCTTTCAGTAGACTATGCTGCCTCCCAAAGACTAAGGCTTTACCCATAGTAAATACTTTGTGATTTTGTTTTTGGTACTGAATTGACAATGCATTTTTATATTCTTTTTATTATGTTTTTTCATAATTTTCCTATATTTCTTATTCTCTCATTGTACCCTTAGTGTAAGTGGCAATTATGGAAGACAATTCCCTTTAAATTGCTGTATATTTTTTAGGCATTTTTTGCCTACATGCATGAACCCAAGGAAAGAATGCATCACATACTTAAGTCTCTATATTCTAAAAAATTATTCAGCCGTTTGGCCACAGACTAGGTAAACCATCATGGAACTAGTATTTTTGGTATAAAAAGTAACTTTCTCCTTTTTTCTCCCCCTTCAATTCTAGGCGTAGTACGAGAAGAGTTCGAGAATTGTGGTGGCAGGGATTGCCCCCTAGTGTTCGTGGGAAAGTTTGGAGTCTAGCTGTAGGAAATGAACTAAATATCACTCCTGGTTTGTATTCTATATTGATTGAGTTACTCCCACACATGATAATAGCCATCTTCAGAGTTACAAAACAGATTAATAGATTGGTCATTTAAAAAGGCGCTACATTTTAAGAGCATACTTCATTCCCCACACCCTCTAAAACCTGGTACAATTTAATGTTACTGTATTTCATATTATGTATATAAAATTTGTGTTTTCCTTTAGTTTACAACCATCAATAATAATCTTGGCATTGAAATATCTTAAACTGTGGATAATAACTTCAAAAACTTCTGGGTCTAGGTAGCAGTAGATGAATAAGCATCAATTCAGTTCAGCTCAGTCGTGTCCAACTCTTTGCGACCCCATGAACTGCAGCATGCCAGGTCTCCCTGTCCATCACCAACTCCCGGAGTTCACTCAAACTCACGTCCATCGAGTCGGTGATGCCATTCAGCCATCTCATCCTCTGTCATCCCCTTCTCCTCCTTCCCCCAATCCCTTCCAGCATCAGAGTCTTTTCCAATGAGTCAGCTCTTCGCATGAGGTGGCCAAAGCACTGGAGTTTCAGCATCAGCATCATTCCTTCCAAAGAACACCCAGGACCGATCTCCTTTAGAATGGACTGGTTGGATCTCCTTGCAGTCCAAGGGACTCTCAAGAGTCTTCTCCAACACCACAGTTCAAAGCATCAATTCTTCGATGCTCAGCTCTCTTCATAGTCCAACTCTCACATCCAGGAAAAATAAAATAGTCTAGTTGTGGGCAAGTTTCCTCTTTATTCAAAAAAACATAAATATTATGGGAAGGATAAAAATTTATTTTCCTGTCTCTCTACCCAAACCAGTCATTTTGAATGTTTATATTTAAAAACTTGAAAAAAACAGTAGTAAGATTCTCATTGTTTTTATTTTTTTAAGTTTCTTAAAACCCTGAAGCATAGGAGTAACATGTAGATAGGAATAAAACGTAGTGTGGTTTTGATGAATTAAAAAAATTAGATAAAATAAGGATAGTATCACATAGAGTAAAATAATTGATATTATTAAAAATGGTCTGAATGATAATGATAATGCCAGACAGAGGCACCACAAAAAGACTTTTAGGGATTATAATAATGTAAATAATACACTGTTACTTAAAATTTTTTATTTACGTATTACTGAAAAAAATTCAATAGTAAAGTACAAACTGCATGTCTGTCCCCCTCTTTCACCCAAACATCTTCTCTTAATCCTACTATGTATTAGTTAACAATTTGGTATATGTTCTTCCAGATCTTTTTTCTATGCACATAAAAAAGAGTACATCTACTTATGATACTTTTTAAGCTTTCTTTTTTTCTTCCTTTTATTTTTTTTCCACAAACCATCTGAACATTCCTCCATGTCAGTGCGTACAGGTGTATTTATACTTACTATAGCTGCACTGTATTCCACGTTTTGGCTGTACTATAATTTATTTAACTATTTTTCTAGTGATTCCTAAATCAGAGAGATTTGTGTCAAAACAATATCAAGGCGCGGTTTTTTTTTCTCCTCAAAAGTGAGTAAAATGAGTGAATATTACCCACACAGAGTATGACTGAAAATAATTTAGAAATATTTACCAAAAGCTTCAAAAAATGTAACCTCTAGCCTATTTATTCTAGTTCTAACACTTGAAGTAAATAAACAGATTTACAAAAGCTTTTCTACAAGGATATTCATTACAGCAGTCAGTATTATATATAGTCGTTTAGTTGCAAAGTCGTGTCCGATTCTTTGCGACCTCATGGACTATAGCACACCAGGCTCCTCTGTCCTCCACTATCCTGGAGTTTGCTCAAATTCATGTTCACTGAGTCAGTATACTATCTAACCATCTCATCCTCTGCCACCCTCTTCTCCTTTTGCCTTTGATCTTTCCCAGCATCAGGGTCTTTTCCAGTGAGTCGGCTCTTCACATCAGGTGGCCAAAGTATTGGAGCTTCAACTTCAGCATCAGTCATTCCAATGAATATTCAGGGTTGGTTTTCTGTAGAATTGATTGGTTTAATCTCCTTGCAGTCCAAGACCTTCAAGAGTCTTCTCCAGGAATTTTTCAGAATTTATAACAAAGACCTAAATGCCTATCTTTGGTCTTAAAGTGATGACAAAAAAAAAAAATTTTTTTTTTCCCCCCAAAACACTGAAGAACATCTTTATTATAGCATGGGATAAAATCCTTCTATAACAGCCTAGATTGGTAAATAGGATTACAAAAAAATACACATATTTTGTACAATAAAAGCACTGTGATTAGTTGTGCAAATATGCAAACTCTGGAATTAAACAGGCTTTTCATAATTTCTCGTGGTGAGAAATTGATGAATTCATGAGATAATGTATTGTAAAATATGCTTTTCAAAGACTGTCTTTAATGAATTAATTTATATGCTTCTCCCTTCTGCCTTTATGGAAGTATTGAAAAACCCATACATAATTGAATTGTGTTTATTTGATTTCTTAAAATATTTGATTTCTTAAAATATGGCAAGTAGTGAATCATAACTGTAGAAATGTAGTCCATTGTGTTAAAATAAATCTGGCTAAGGAGACATAGCAAAAAAAAGTGATGCCAACTGAGTAACATGATCATATATGGTTTATAAAATTGATTTTCACAAATAATGAACATGTCATTTTAATGACTTTTTTCCAGTTAAAAAATAGAATTTAAGGGAAGTATTAAGAATTAAATTAAGCTTAGAAAAGGACTGTATTGGTTTAAGGTCTTAAGAATCAGTTTGCATACAGGTAAGATGATGAAGTATTGGTAGCTATGTTTTATTTGAAGTTTTGTTGAGAACTTTACCTTTACAGTATTAAGTATATATAACTTAGACATTAAAATATTGATTAAGTTGGTATTAATCTTTTGCAATACTCTAATCAAAAAGTTTTTTTTTTTAAGCTCAAAATTTATAAGGCTTATAAAGTAACCGGGTCATTCATTTTCAAGTTAATTTTAGCTTCTTTCAATTAAACAGTTATGTATTCAGGAGTGAATGAGGTTCAGTTCAGTTGATCTGCTGTGTCTGACCCTTTGCGACCCCATGGACTGCAGCACATCAGGCTTCCCTGTCCATCACCAACTTCTGGATACTCAAACTCATGTCCATTGAGTTGGTGATGCCGTCCAACCATCTTATCCTCTGTTGTCCCCTTCTCCTCCCGCCTTCAATCTTTCCCAGGATCAGGGTCTTTACAAATGAGTCAGTTCTTCCCATCAGGTGGGCAAAGTATTGGAGCTTCAACTTCAGCATCAGTCATTCCAATGAATATTCAGGGTTGGTTTCCTTTAGAATTGATTGGTTTAATCTCCTTGCAGTCCAAGACCTTCAAGAGTCTTCTCCAGGAATTTTTCAGAATTTATAACAAAGACCTAAATGCCTATCTTTGGTCTTAAAGTGATGCAAAAAAAAAAAAAATTTTTTTTTTCCCCCCAAAACACTGAAGAACATCTTTATTATAGCATGGGATAAAATCCTTCTATAACAGCCTAGATTGGTAAATAGGATTACAAAAAAATACACATATTTTGTACAATAAAAGCACTGTGATTAGTTGTGCAAATATGCAAACTCTGGAATTAAACAGGCTTTTCATAATTTCTCGTGGTGAGAAATTGATGAATTCATGAGATAATGTATTGTAAAATATGCTTTTCAAAGACTGTCTTTAATGAATTAATTTATATGCTTCTCCCTTCTGCCTTTATGGAAGTATTGAAAAACCCATACATAATTGAATTGTGTTTATTTGATTTCTTAAAATATTTGATTTCTTAAAATATGGCAAGTAGTGAATCATAACTGTAGAAATGTAGTCCATTGTGTTAAAATAAATCTGGCTAAGGAGACATAGCAAAAAAAAGTGATGCCAACTGAGTAACATGATCATATATGGTTTATAAAATTGATTTTCACAAATAATGAACATGTCATTTTAATGACTTTTTTCCAGTTAAAAAATAGAATTTAAGGGAAGTATTAAGAATTAAATTAAGCTTAGAAAAGGACTGTATTGGTTTAAGGTCTTAAGAATCAGTTTGCATACAGGTAAGATGATGAAGTATTGGTAGCTATGTTTTATTTGAAGTTTTGTTGAGAACTTTACCTTTACAGTATTAAGTATATATAACTTAGACATTAAAATATTGATTAAGTTGGTATTAATCTTTTGCAATACTCTAATCAAAAAGTTTTTTTTTTTAAGCTCAAAATTTATAAGGCTTATAAAGTAACCGGGTCATTCATTTTCAAGTTAATTTTAGCTTCTTTCAATTAAACAGTTATGTATTCAGGAGTGAATGAGGTTCAGTTCAGTTGATCTGCTGTGTCTGACCCTTTGCGACCCCATGGACTGCAGCACATCAGGCTTCCCTGTCCATCACCAACTTCTGGATACTCAAACTCATGTCCATTGAGTTGGTGATGCCGTCCAACCATCTTATCCTCTGTTGTCCCCTTCTCCTCCCGCCTTCAATCTTTCCCAGGATCAGGGTCTTTACAAATGAGTCAGTTCTTCCCATCAGGTGGGCAAAGTATTGGAGTTTCAACTTCAGCATCAGTCCTTCCAATGAATAATAGGACTGATTTTCTTTAGGAAGGACTGGTTGGATCTCCTTGCACTCCAATGGACTCTCAAGAGTCTTCTCCAACACCACAGTTCAAAAGCATCAATTCTTCAGCACTCAGTTTTCTTTCTAGTCTAACTCTCACATCCATACATGACTACTGGGAAAATGATAAATAAAATGAACGATAAATAAAATAAATGATAAATAACATTGAAAAACCATTAGCCAGACTCATCAAGAAACAAAGGGAGAAAAATCAATAAAATTAGAAATGAAAATGGAGAGATCACAACAGACAACACAGAAATACAAAGGATCATAAGAGACTACTATCAGCAATTATATGCAAATAAAATGGACAACTTGGAAGAAATGGACAAATTCTTAGAAAAGACCAACTTTCCAAAACTGAACCAGGAAGAAATAGAAAATCTTAACAGACCCATTACAACCATGGAAATTGAAACTGTAATCAGAAATCTTCCAGCAAACAAAAGCCCAGGACCAGACGGCTTCACAGCTAAATTCTATCAAAAATTTAGAAAAGAGCTAACACCTCTCCTACTCAAACTTCCAGAAAATTGCAGAGGAAGGTAAACTTCCAAACTTATTCTGTGAGGCCACCATCACCCTAATACCAAAACCTGACAAAGGTGCCACAAAAAAAGAAAACTACAGGCCAATGTCACTGATGAACAAAGATGCAAAAATCCTTAACAAAATTCTAGCAAACAGAATCCAACAACACATTTAAAAGATCATACATCATGATCAAGTGGGCTTTATCCCAGGGATGCAAGGATTCTTCAATGTCTGCAAATCAATCAATGTAATACACCACATTAACAAATTGAAAAATAAGAACCATATGATTATCTCAATAGATGCAGAGAAAGCCTTTGACAAAATTCAACATCCATTTATGATTAAAAAAAACCCTCCAGAAAGCAGGAATAGAAGGAATATACCTCAACATAATAAAAGCTATATATGACAAACCCACAGCAAACATTATCCTCAATGATGAAAAATTGAAAGCATTTCCCCTAAAGCCAGGAACCAGACAAGGGTGCCCACTCTCACCACTACTATTCAACATAGTTTTGGAAGTTTTGGCCACAGCAGTCAGAGCAGAAAAAGAAATAAAAGGAATCCAGATTGGAACAGCAGAGAAGGCAATGGCACCCCACTCCAGTACTCTTGCCCGGCAAATCCCATGGCTGGAGGAGCCTGGAAGGCTGCAGTCCATGGGGTCTCTGAGGGTCGGACATGACTGAGCGACTTAACTTTCCCTTTTCACTTTCATGCATTGGAGAAGGAAATGGCAACCCACTCCAGTGTTCTTGCCTAGAGAATCCCAGGGACAGGGGAGCCTGGTGGGCTACCGTCTGTGGGGTCACACAGAGTCGGACACGACTGAAGTGACTTAGCAGTAGCAGTAGATTGGAAAAGAAGTAAAACTCTCACTGTTTGCAGATGACATGATCCTCTACATAGAAAACCCTAAAGACTCTACCAGAAAATTACTAGAGCTAATCAATAAATATAGTAAAGTGTCAGGATATAAAATCAACACACAGAAATCCCTTGGATTCCTATATACTAATAATGAGAAAATAGAGAAATTAAGGAAATAATTCCATTCACCATTGCAACAAAAAGAATAAAATACTTAGGAATATATCTACCTAAAGAAACAAAAGACCTATATATAGAAAACTATAAAACACTGGTGAAAGAAACCAAAGAGGACACTATAATAGATGGAGAAATATACTGTGTTCATGGATCAGAAGAATCAATATAGTGAAAATGAGTATACTACCCAAAGCAATCTGTAGATCAATGCAATCCCTATCAAGCTACTGACAGTATTTTTCACAGAGCTAGAACAAATAATTTCACAATTTGTATGGAAATACAAAAAACCTCGAATAGCCAAAGCAATCTTGAGAAAGAAGAATGGAACTGGAGGAATCATCCTGTCTGACTTCAGGCTCTACTATAAAGCCACGGTCATCAAGATGGTATGGTACTGGCACAAAGACAGAAATATAGATGAATGGAACAAAATAGAAAGCCCAGAGATAAATCCATGCACCTATGGACACTTTATCTTTGACAAAGGAGGCAAGAATATACAATGGAGAAAAGACAATCACTTTAACAAGTGGTGCTGGGAAAACTGGTCAACAACTTGTAAAAGAATGAAACTAGAACACTTTCTAATACCATACACAAAAATAAACTCAAAATGGATTAAAGATCTAAAGGTAAGACCACAAACTATAAAACTCCTAGAGGAGAAGATAGGCAAAACACTCTCCGACACAAATCACAGCAGGGTCCTCTATGACCCACCTCCCAGAATATTACAAGTAAAAGCAAAAATAAGCAAATGGGACCTAATTAAAAGCTTCTGCACAACAAAGGAAACTATAAGCAAGGTGAAAAGACAGCCTTCAGAATGGGAGAAAATAATTGCAAATGAAGCAACTGACAAAGAATTAATCTCAAAAATATACAAGCAACTCCTGCAGCTCAGTTCCAGAAAAATAAATGACCGAATCAAAAAATAGGCCAAAGAACTAAACAGACATTTCTCCAAAGAAGACATACAGATGGCTAACACATGAAAAGATGCTCAACATCACTCATTATCAGAGAAATTCAAATCAAAACCACAATAAGGTAGCATTTCATGCCAGTCAGAATGGCTGCTATCCAAAAGTCCAATAAATGCTAGACAGGGTGTGGAGAAAAGGGAACCCTCTTACACTGTTGGTGGGAATGCAAACTAGTACAGCCACTATGGAGAACAGTGTGGAGATTCCTTAAAAAACTGGAAATAGAACTGCCATGCGACCCAGCAATCCCACTGCTGGGCATACACACTGAGGAAACCAGAATTGAAAGAGACACGCATACCCCGGTGTTCATCACAGCACTGTTTATAATAGCCAGGGTCCATCAGCAGATGAATGGATAGAAAGCTGTGGTACATATACACAACGGAGTATTACTCAGCCATTAAAAAGACTACATTTGAATCAGTTCTAATGAGGTGGATGAAACTGGAGCCTATTACACAGAGTGAAGTAAACCAGAAAGAAAAACACCAATACAGCATACTAATGCATATATATGGAATTTAGAAAGATGGTAATGATAACCCTGTATGTGAGACAGCAAAAGAGACAAAGATGTATAGAACAGTCTTTTGGACTCTGTGGGAGAGGGTGAGGGTGGGATGATTTGGGAGAATACCATTGAAACATGTATATTATCATATGTGAAAAAAATTGCCAGTCCAGGTTCGATGCATGATACAGGATGCTCAGGGCATCATGCTCATGCTCATCCTCCTGACCCAGAGGGATGGAATGGGGAGGGAGGTAGGAGGGGGGGTTCAGGATAGGGATTTCATGAACACCTGTGGCAGATTCATGTTGATGTATGGCAAGACCAATACAATAGTGTAAAGTAATTAGCCTCCAATTAAAATAAATACATTTATATTAAAAAAAAATTTTTTTAATTTCTTCTTTCCAAACCATGAGTAGTAAATACATTAAAAAAAAAAAGATTAATTGATGCAAAATATGTTCTTGGTATTTGGGGCAGTATTATATAAATTTTGATATTTGGGCAAGAAATACTTTCTGCTGTTTTGTCATTGAAATTTACTATTTTTATGTAAATTTTAACATTTGTAGTGGTTAGTTAGAAAGTAGAAACAATTAGAATTTGAGAGTTGAAAATTTTTCAATTTCTTTTGTTCTTGAAACTTTAATGAGATCCTGTATATGAAAGCACAGAGTAATAGTCTCAAAAAGTGATTGGGCAGTTGAAGTAAAAACATAGGGGTTGAGATTTTTGTATGTAGGCCTGGCGAAATCTGTTTAGTTTGGTAGCTTTGAATAGCTTCTTAGCCTTATCATAATATCATGATAGAGATATGGTATTATAGCAATTTCATAATAGAGAAAACAATTTTAAGAGAAGGAAAGCAAGAACCAGCATTTGTATTTATTGAGGATCTATATGGTGTCAGGAGCTTAATGTAAATTGCCTTACTTAATCATGGGTTTTCTGGATGGCTCAGCAGGTAAAGAATCTACCTGCAATGCAGGAGACTCAGGAGATTTGGATTTGATCCCTGGGTGGGGAAGATCCCCTGGAGGAGAGCATGGCAACCCACTGTAGTATTCTTGCCAGGAAAATCCCATGGACTGGCTGGCTGTGGTCCATGGGGTCACAAAGAGTCAGACACAACTGAAGCATTGGAGCACACACACACACAACCCCTTGAGTAGGTGTTACTTTTCTCCAGTTTACTGATGAAGACAGCCTAGTTCCAGAGTGATCAAGTACCTTTCTTGAAGTCTCACAGGTAGTACGTGGCAGAGCTGGAATTTGAATCTAGGTCTGACTGACTCAGAAAATCATATTTCTGCTATTCCACAGTGATATTCCTTTAGCAGAAGCATCTTTTCCAGCCGCTTAACATTCATTCTATATGGTAGCTATTTGGCTGAGCACTCTGCAGTATTTTATCTTTCTGGTTGTGTAATGAATAGTTTTGATAGAATCAAGTACTTCAATTTACCACATTTTTGATACCTGCCACATAAGAGAAATCTGATGATATTTTATCTTTATTTTTGAGTAAAAATAGATATATGTGGATAAATTTCTTTCTTATTATTTATGAATTTTTATTCTTGTTTTTCCCCAGAACTTTATGAAATCTTCCTCTCAAGAGCAAAGGAACGGTGGAAAAGTTTCAGTGAAACAAGTTCAGAGAATGATGTAGAAGGTGGGCTATTTTTGTTGTTAATAGAAATTTCTCAAAATCCAGGTGCTGAGATGAGTGTGATTTTTTACAATATGCCAGGAACTGCAATAATTCTTTACATACATTATCTCCTTTAATGTTAATAACCCTTTAAATAGATGTTATTATACTGAATGATATAAGAGGAAACTGAGGCTCAGAATAGTTAACTTGGGAACAGTTAAGCTGTGATGTAAACCCAGGTTGTTGGACTCCAGAGTCCAGTTTTTAATCACAACAGTAAAAGTAATGGGGTGCAGTATTTTTAGGCCACCTCTTACTTAAAAGATTGATGATGTTTACAGCTCGCTTGTGACCTCCCCTGAAGAGGAAGCATGCTCTTCTCTCTTATGCTGTTGGATTATCATTTCAATTTAGTCACTAACTGAGCTAGGTTTGGCAGGATTGCAGCTTTAGATAGACTTAGTTCATCCTGGGTTTCAAATTTGCTGAAGGAAAGAACCGCAGGCTCCCTGCTTTAATCAGACATTCTCCCAAGGGCCATGTGCCTATGGATGATTTCATTATGTCTTTCCAGCCTGGCCTTCTGCACTACACTGGAACCCTGCAAAAGTCCCACAGAGGAAAACCAGATATACATTCAGGCTTCTCCAAATCAGTCTTATTGGGCCATGAAAAGCTCTTCTGCATTCTTTCCTCAAGCAGAGTACCTTCATCTCTGGCAGGCTCAGTCCTGAGCCCGTTCCCACACTTGGCAGATGCCCCTAGGAATAAAAGTAGCCACTGGTATCCACTTACTGGGAAAGGCAAGGCAAGACTCTTCTCTTTCTGAGATTTAAAACCTTTACAACTCTCGGTGCTCACAATTCTCTTATGCCTTTTTTTTTTTCCCTTTCTTTTCTGGCCACACCACATGGCTTGTGGGATTTTAGTTCCTTGACCAGGGACAGAACCCAGGTCCTCAGCAATGAGAGTGCAGAATCCTAACCACTGGATCACCAGGGAATTTCCTCTTATGCCTTTTTAAAACATATGGTATTTGAAATCTGTTTTTTCCTAGTAGTTATTGCAGGAGTAGTAGTCTTTCCCCTCCCTTTTATAAAACCTAGAAACAGAAATCTTTTACCATAAAACTTTGTGATAAATGTATAGATTCTTTCTTCATATTCAGTTCAGTTCAGTCGCTCAGTCGTGTCCGACTCTTTGTGACCCCATGAACCGCAGCACACCAGGCCTCTCTGTCCATCACCTTTCCCAGAGTCCACCCAAATCCTTGTCCATTGAGTCGGTGATGCCATCCAACCATCTCATCCTCTCTCATCCCCTTCTCCTGCCTTCAATCTTTACCAGCATCAGGGTCTTTTCAAATGAGTCAGCTCTTCACATCAGGTAGCCAAAGTATTGGAGTTTCAGCTTGAACATCAGTCCTTCCAATGAACACCCAGGACTGATCTCCTTTAGAATGGACTGGTTGGATCTCCTTGCAGTCCAAGGGACTCTCAAGAGTCTTCTCCAACACCACAGTTCAACAGCATCGATTCTTCGGTGCTCAGCTTTCTTCACAGTCCAACTCGCACATCCATACATGACCACAGGAAAAACCATAGCCTTGACTAGACGGACCTTTGTTGACAAAGTTATGTCTGTGCTTTTTAATATGCTATCTAGGTCGGTCATAACTTTCCTTCCAAGGAGTAAGCGTCTTTTAA
>NW_011494744.1:388250-403574 GCF_000754665.1 Bison bison bison | reverse complement strand
CAAGTCACCATCTGTAGTGATTTTGGAGCCCAGAAAAATAAAGTCAGCCACTGTTTCCCCATCTATTTCCCATGTAGTGATGGGACTGGATGCCATGATCTTCGTTTTCTGAATGTTGAGCTTTTAGCCACCTTTTTCACTCTCCTCTTTCACTTTCATCAAGAGGCTTTTGAGTTCCTCTTCACTTTCTGCCATAAGGGTGGTGTCATCTGCATATCTGAGGTTATTGATATTTCTCCCGGCAATCTTGATTCCAGCTTGTGTTTCTTCCAGCCCAGTGTTTCTCATGATGTACTCTGCATATTAAATAAGTAGGGTGACAATATATAGCCTTGACGTACTCCTTTACCTATTTGGAACCAGTCTGTTGTTCCATGTCCAGTTCTAACTGTTGCTTCCTGACCTGCATACAGGTTTAAGGCTATAAGTTCCAGGAAAAGCTGTGATGTTTCTTTAAAGTTATTGATTATTCAGCTTTTAACTTTCCTTAAGTAACATACATGCTGTGTGTGATCATTCTGTGTTTACAAGACTGATCTTGGTATAATGAGTAATCATTTCAGTTTTATCTACCTGGCAAATGCAGGTGTATCTGTTGCTGATCGAGAGGCCAGTCTAGAATTAATTAAGTTGGACATATCCCGTACATTTCCATCTCTCTACATCTTTCAGAAGGTAAGGGTATCTCAACTAGCTTGTAGCAACTATTTTTTTTTAATCCAAAGGAACAAATTCTCTAGATGCATAGCTATTATTTTTTAAAAGCATAACTATAAAAAAAAACTAGTAGGAAAATAGTAAAGGCATTTCTGTTATTTTATTCCACTGACTGAATGCATTGCAGTTAGAATAGCACACAAAGGTACTTGATGAGTTTTCCCTGAAGTGAATTTGTCTAGTTTCTATTCTGTAAAATATCTGAATTTTAACATTTTTGCCTAGTAAATTGGTAAACTATAAGGAAGTTTGCTCCAAAACTTAATTTTTTTTTCAGAATTATTGAAATAGGAAGGTTTGTTTTTTGTGCAGAGATTATTATGAAATTGCTTACATTTTATGAGGAGAGTAATGATTACATTTTATATGTATATATGACAAGTCTTTATTCATGGAATTCTTCTCTATGTTGACAAAGTGAGATTGAACATTTTACCATTAAGATTAAAATTTGTAATTATTAATAAACTTAATTTTGCGTCTTCATGGTTTTCTTTTGCTGAAATTGTATTATATCAAATGAAAGAATCTGTGTTCATTATAAATTTATTGTGCTAACTTTAGATGTCTTTAAAATTGCATACAACTCTATAGTTTGTATCCATCCATCAAGTAAGCATATTTGACTATTTTGGTTTTCCACAATTAAATATTTTTTACCCATACTTTAGAACGTATCTTTGCAGAGTGATTAAGTATACTGACTAAAACTAGTCATTTAGGAAATATAAAGTTAATTAACATGTTTTTTGAGAATTAACTTAGAAACAATTATTTGTATAGTTTGACATTTCATTTTTCTCTTCTCTAAGGGTGGCCCATATCATGATGTCTTACATAGCATATTAGGGGCATATACATGTTACCGACCGGATGTTGGTTATGTAAGTATTTGTTTCAATCTGTCTTTTGAATATAAACAGTCTCTCTGTCTTATCTCATAGTAGCTTATGTTGTATTAGCTCTCACATGTCTGTATCTGTATGGTTTTTTCCTTGGTCCTGTCAGCTTACTCTGAGAGGAATTTTCCCTTTCCTGCCAGAGGCTTGTGAAACTGATTGCCTGCTTTCTTGGAGAGCAGCTGGGGATTTGACCATTCAATTTGTAAACTTTTATTTATTATCCATCCTGTGTTGCCTTCTCCCCTTTTCCCTAACTCTCCTTTTCCTGACTGTCTCTTTAGAGGTAAACCTCTTATGTTCATCTGGGTTGAGGAAAGGTAGGTAGGTACCTGTACATACAGAGTAGAGGAGAGGATTTGCTCCTTTTACACATTTTTAACCAATCCAAGTTTTAGTCCTTCCTCTCAATTTTAGAGGTGCCTGATAACTTTAGTTCTTGAGCCTTCCAGAATTTGTGGCTGAATTGGCTTGCCGCTGACTGGCTTTCTCCTCGGCACATATTTTAGTCTCAATATTCCCTGTATAGTTAAAATTTCCAAAGTGCTATTGACATCTTTTATCTACTGTCTATATTATTTTCCATTTTCTTTTTTGTTCTTCTAGGTTAATACTTATTTTATTTACTGTTATCTTAGTTGGATTTGGAAGGGAAGAGGACAAAGAAAAATGTGTGTTCAACTTGTCATGTTTTACTGGAAATCATAAAACCTTCATTTTCTTGCCTTTGTCTTAAAATAGAAACATTTTAGAGATTTCACAATAGGATGGCTGTCTGATACAACTTACCCTATTTTGTTGCATGTTCATTTGTACATTTGTTTATTCATCCATTCACTCAACAAATATGTACTGTGTGCTTATGGCTATATGCCAGGCTTTGTTCTAGGTATTTTATTCAGCTCTGTGAACAAAAGAAAGATTCCTTTTTGTCTCTTATAATTTAGATGGAGACAGACAATAAACAACAACAAATAAGTAAATCACATGTTATATTAAAAGGTGATAAATATTATAGAAAAAGCATGACATGGCTTGGGGAGAAAGTAAAGTTTGGGCATGGGGTAGGTTGTAGTATTAAAGCTGTCCTTACGAAGAAACCTCAGATATGCAGATGACACCACCCTTATGGCAGAAAGTGAAGAGGAACTAAAAAGCCTCGATGAAGGTGAAAGTGGAGAGTGAAAAAGTTGGCTTAAAGCTCAACATTCAGAAAACGAAGATCATGGCATCCGGTCCCATCACTTCATGGGAAATAGATGGGGAAACAGTGGAAACAGTGTCCGACTTTATTTTTCTGGGCTCCAAAATCACTGCAGATGGTGATTGCAGCCATGAAATTAAAAGACACTTACTCCTTGGAAGGAAAGTTATGACCAACCTAGATAGCATATTCAAAAGCAGAGACATTACTTTGCCAACAAAGGTCCGTCTAGTCAAGGCTATGGTTTTTCCTGTGGTCATGTACAGATGTGAGAGTTGGACTGTGAAGAAGGCTGAGCGCCTAAGAACTGATGCTTTTGAACTGTGGTGTTGGAGAAGGCTCTTGAGAGTCCCTTGGACTGCAAGGAGATCCAACCAGTCCATTCTGAAGGAGATTGGCCCTGGGATTTCTTTGGAAGGAATGATGCTAAAGCTGAAACTCCAGTACTTTGGCCACCTCATGCGAAGAGTTGACTCTTGGAAAGGACTCTGATGCTGGGAGGGATTGGGGCAAGAGGAGAAGGGGACGACAGAGGATGAGATGGCTGGATGGCATCACTGACTCGATGGACATGAGTCTGAGTGAACTCCGGGACTTGGTGATGGACAAGGAGGCCTGGCGTGCTGTGATTCATGGGGTCGCAAAGAGTGGGACACGACTGAGCGACTGATCTGATCTGATCTGATCTTATGAAGAAAGTAAAATTTAAACAGAGAATCTCTTTTGGTCATGTGTTCTATAATAGAATCATAAAAACATTACATAACCCCTTCATATTTTTTTAAGTTGACATTCATTTAAATTTTTTCATTATAAGTTTCATCATAAAGGATTTAATTTTTAGCACTTATTAAATATTGATATTTTAAAATAAAACTTTTATTTTAAAACTGTATGTGCTCAGTTGCTCAGTCGTGTCTGACTCTTTGTGACCCCATGGTCTGTAGCCCGCCAGGCTCCTCTGTCCCTGGAATTTTTCAGGCAGGCATTCTGGAGTGAGTTGCCATTTCCTACTCCAGGGGATCTTCCTGATTCAGAGATTGAACCTGTGTGTCTTGCGTCTCCTGCATTAATTTCTCTTCCCTTTGAAGGTCCAAGGGATGTCCTTCATAGCAGCAGTTCTCATTCTCAACTTGGAAGAAGCAGATGCCTTCATTGCATTTGCAAATCTCCTGAATAAGCCATGCCAGTTAGCCTTTTTTCGTGTGGATCACAGCATGGTATGAACATTTAGAATGAATTGTGTTTTTCTTTGTCAGTTTCTATAGTCTGATTGCCCTTACAGAGTAAAATACAGTAATTAGAAGACCAAGGTGATCTAAAATAAGCCTTTCATTGAATTACAGTTTTATGAATGCTTGATGAAAACACTCAGAAAGAGGTGCTAAGCAAGATTTTCTATTAACTTATGAGTAAGGATTTAATTTCTCAATTTCTCGAGTATACTCTTAAATAATTTTGTTGAAATTTCTATCTTTAGATGTTGAAATATTTTGCAACGTTTGAAGTATTTTTTGAAGAAAATCTCTCCAAACTATTTCTTCATTTCAAATCTTATAGTCTTACACCAGACATATACTTGATAGACTGGTAAGTTATAGAATATAGTAATTAAAAGGAAACAGAGTAAAACTTTTTGCCTAAAGTAAATCTGATGCACAGGATCATACATATAAGAAAAACTCTTCTCTTATGTATAAAGAAACCCTCACATTTTTGTTGGGAGGCATTTGATTAAGAATGTGAACTCTGGTTTGAAATCAGAATCCCTGTTTTTTGTATTTCACTTTCCAAACTATAAAATGGGAGTAATAATATCTCAATCCTGAGTTGTTTTGAGAGTGTTTTACATGGATTATCTCACTCAATGCCAGGTACATACTAAGCTCTGAGAAAGAATTAGTTTGCTATTCCTTTAATATTCTTAACATACAAGGGTTTATGATAGTTATGATAGGTTTTCTTTACTGAGAGCTTTGTTTTTTCCAAGGCCTTATCCAGTTTTCTGACCAAGTATTGATGCCTTATTTAAGTGCTAATGCCTTTTTTTAACTTTACAATTCTAGCTTTTGTATTCTAACTTGGAAGGTTTGCGTAGGACTCTGCTCAACAGTAGCAGTAGATTATTTAGACGGGGGTGAATTTTGCCCAAGAGATAGAGCAGTCGATCTTAAGATAGATTGTTAAGAGTACATATGAAATATTTAAATCTTAAATCCTAATCATTAAAAATCAGTGGGTTTCATATAAGTGATAAGATTTAATATAGATAATGGCATTGATCAGCTATCTTTATGGTTGTTTGAGGTTTCTTCTACTTAGACTTTAAAAAAAAGACTAAGTTATTTTTCAACGTATTCTCCTGTTCCCATTAGGAACATTAGAGTTCCTTTGGGTAGGACCTAAGATCATGGGGAGAAGGGTTTTCTATTACGGGACCTGAAGGACCAAGATCAAATACTAAATCTGTAAAGAAGGTGGTAAAACTGCTCAATTGTCCATCTTAAGAACTGTGAACATGAGCCAAAACAGGATCACAGCTGTTAAAGGGAGCAGGATGAAATTAATACTGAGTGAGTACTGTATACTAGAAACTGCTTCGGCACTTCTAATACCCTTTCACATTTTGAACAGTGAGTTAGTATTCTCTGTACTACCAAGAGTATGCTTTAGGTTTTCTGGAGGTTTTTTTTTTTTTTGGCCGGGCCTTACAGCTTTTAGAATATTAATTCTCTGACTAGGGATAGAACCCAAGCCCTCTGCAGTGGAAACCAGACTCCTAACCACTGGACTGTGAGGGAATTCCTCTGCTTTCTGTTATGCAATTAAATATGTGTTTATAGTTTAAGAAGTAGTCATGAATTTTTGTTTCATTCCATTGAGCTTGTAACATACAAAGCCCAGAACCAATGGTGCAAGAAAAAAGAGGAATAAGTAAGTGGCAGTGCTAATGAGGATTTATTTCATTTTTTGGCGGAAGAGCCTTTAGTTAGTTGCCTTGCTCATGTTTCATCAGCAGTATCTCAGATAAAGTTTGTGTAAAAAATGTGTACCTTCTTTGCCAAGGTAACATCAAGAGAAGTTCTCTAGCATTTTCGCCCCCTACTTCCTCAACCACAGTGCTACTCCAAAGTACTACTGAATAAACATGATCAAACATTATCAGAAAGGATGGGAAAAACCTTTGGTGATTCTATTGGAAGGTACACATGCTCCCAAAGAAGTAGTAAGTAAAGTTTGGTGAACGGAAAAACAGTAGGTATTTGTGAAGAGGAAGAAAAGGAGAGAAGTCAGGCTTTATGGTTTTATATTTAGGCTAATATAAGGTACTTGACCTCATACGGTAATAAGTAACTTTTACTGAGCATTTCTTATGTGCCATTCACTATTCTAAACACTTTACATTTAGGTAATTTTATTATCTTTGTTTACTAATGAGCAGACTGAGGCACAGCAAGGTTAAGTATCTTACTCAGGGTACATAATCAATAAACTGCAAATCTAAGATTCAAACTCAGGTACACTGGTTTCAGTGTCTATACCCTTAACCATGAGGTTATTCTGCCACTGTAGTTTGTATTAGGCTGTATCGCTGCATAAGATTGTAAATTCACATACTTCTGTTATTACTTAATTTTCCACTACTCAAGTTGAGGGAAGGAGCCATATCTTATTTGCCTTTTCAGCCCTAATTTAAGCACTTCTTTTTATATAGAGATGCTTAATGAGTGACTGAATAAATGAATGAAAAATTTTAATGACTTTCCCCCCCCTAATTTTAGGATCTTCACACTCTATAGCAAATCACTACCACTTGATCTGGCCTGTCGAGTATGGGATGTATTTTGCAGAGATGGGGAGGAATTTTTATTTAGGACTGGATTAGGAATCCTCCGATTATATGAAGATATTCTTCTACAGATGGACTTTATTCACATAGCACAGTTTCTAACTAAATTGCCGGAAGATATCACATCAGAAAAACTGTTCAGCTGTATTGCAGCCATTCAGATGCAGAATAGTACCAAAAAATGGACTCAGGTAGAGTGACATTTTCCTACTTCTAACAGATGTACTAAAAGTTTGTTTTTAATTAAAAAAAAAAAGTTAACTATTTGTCAAATGTTAGTGCTTAAGTTTAAAAAAAAGCTTTAAAAATAATTTTTGACTTTGAAAAAAATATTGCTTCTCTTTCACCTCTCCAGATCTATGGCTTTATTTTTTATGTAAGTCCAGTAATATTTTGAGTTTAGTGAAGTGCAGCCTACAATAGCCATGTATTTGCCAGGGTAATTATATAAGCACCTTGGTAGTTCAAATAGACAACAATTGTATTAAATACCTGAATGTGTACTAAGGGTTTGCAATAAAAAGAATGTAATGTATGATTCTGACTTTTTAGATGCTTAATCTTGTTAGGGAAGCAAATATATTGACAGTCTAAAGTTATATGACATAAAAAATAGTGTTAAACACTTGCTTCATGAATGATGGACAGTAGGCATAAGTTCACAGTTTTATTGCTTATGAAAATGAAAATATAAGAATATTGGTCCAGTCAATGTAAGGCAAAAACCACTATATTATAAAGTAATTAGCCTCCAATTAAAATAAATAAATTAATTAAAAAAATAAATATTGGGAAAATGCAAAAAAAAAAAAATGAATATTGGTCCAGGAAATGTTTTGTTACCTAATAGTAATTTTATAATATTGGCAAGTGATGAAAACTGGAATCTAACTGTCTATCATAAAATTGGGTTGAAACAAACAAGAGGATTTGAGAATGACACTCTTTCAGAGAGCAAAGTTATGTATGCTAAAGCTTTTTCATGTTAATAAACTATAGATTTTAAAATCTCTTTAATCTGCATGGTTGTTGTTTTTAGCATTAATGTTTACTTTATATAATTTCCAGGTCTTTTCATCTGTGATGAAGGATATTAAAGAAGGAGACAAGAATAATAGTCCAGCTCTGAAAAGCTAACCTTCAAAATTAACAAAATAATTGCAATATAACAAATGTTGTTTGATAAAAGTTTTCGTTTCCTATGTAAAAAGCATGGTAGAAAATGCTGAAGAAAGCTAAAAGAATCAAGACATGGAAAACTACTGATTTTGAATTCCATGGGGCTGAAGTAAATGAGTAACCCATTGACAGTATTAATTTAAAAAGTATTTTATAGGGAGAGCCATTTTACAAAGGAGAAAATTTAAATGGCTAGTTCATACTCTGTAATATGGAGTGAATAGTTTAATGCAATACATTTTTTAATAGCTTTGGATATAGTTCAAAATTTTTACATCTTTTCTTTAACTATTAGCATAAAGGCACTTTGGAGGTCAGAACAGGCTATTTAAATACTACTTTAACTTCTAAAATACTATTTGAAATAAACGCCTTAGTACAGATATTATCTCCAGTTCCAAACATTTGAAGATATTATAGACCAATAATAAGCATCTTTGATTGTAAAGTGTTTATGTCACTGATGTTGTTTATATTCATTCCCACGTTGGGGCAAATTTGGGTTATTTGGGAACTGGAAATATTGGTAGGAGATTGTTTAGCACTTATGTAAGTGTTTTCCACAGTATCATGTCTGTCTGTTTTTGAAAGGAAATTGTTTCTTTTTTTCAAGGAATTTCTGTCACTCAGAGGAATTTAGCTTTTCTGTTTCTAGTCTAAGAAATTGTTCATCTAGTAATTTAAGAAAGCTAACTGGTAGAAGAAAATTTCTTTGCACTTTAATGGACTGAAGACTTTTTGGAGGGAGTAAGTCCATAAATATAAATGAGGTTTTTCACTGTTAAGAGTAAAAAGTAATGAATTCTGAGAGTTCTTAAATAGCATGCTACTTGGCAAGACTTTAAGTTTGTTAGTTAAAATTTTTTCGCTGTCTGTAGAAACAAAATTTGTTAATTCCAGTTTGAATTTTGAAACAACATGTAGCCAAGTCTGTGACTTGTAAAACCCTGTGTATAATTTTCTAATCAATGGAAATGAGAGTAAAAGAAAAATTTAATTTTTTTCTAATGAGTTTAATTTTGATGATATAGTGGATAAAGGAATGATTAATTATTGGTAACCTGACATTAAATTTATTATGATGTTTGATTCTTGAGCTTAAAATAAATCACTTTATTATTATTGATATCTATATAACATGGTATTTGGTTAATACACTTAGTGTGCTTTTATGTTGCACTTTGGTTTGAAACAACACTTAAGCACACTATTTCTGTTAGTGGTATATAGTCTTCAAACTAACAAGTCTGAGAACTTTGTTAGTGTAGTGACTGCCTCTTTAGGAATATGGGACCAGATGGTACCCATGTATTTTTACCCCATGGGTCATTCTAGCCTAGGGACCACTAATGGAGCCCTCAGAAGTTAACTCCTGTCATAGGAGCTTTCTTAGTGGAAACTAGTAGTGTAATATAATATTGAGGGAGTACTCAGGGTCTTAATAGGTTTTAGAATGACATATTAACTCTGGTAACTACTTCCTTGGTATTGGTGGCCCTGATAGAGGGAACGAAACCCCTGGCAGTAATCTCATTGAGGTTGTACTACCTGCCAAAATTTAATCTTACTTTTGTGTATTTGTTTCCTAAGTTGGGCCTATGTTACTGTATTTCTTTTTCTCATTTTTATTATTGTACAGTTTCTTTACCTTTCAAGTATAAATGTGTATATAAAATGTAAATACAAGGAATTTACTAAAATCCACTATTAACAACTACTGTGTAAATAAAACTTATAAGCAGAGTAATTACTTGAAATGAGTCTTCATTATTTGGGGGATATTTAACTACATGTGGAGATAAAAAGGGAATAAACTCTTCTTCCAGATTTCTCTTCCTGAGGATGATTGGGCCTTTTGGCTTTTGAGATTGCCAGTACTGGTAGTGAGAAAGTTGTATCTTCCTTAAACCTCTTATACAGGCATTATAGAGTTACTCGTTATTCACATGGTCAGTGTATGGCAGTTTTTTAGGTAAAGTATATTTTCAATTAAAAAATAACTTGCCTGGGAGAGATGTGGAAGGGAGGTTTAAAAGGGAGGGGACATATGTATACCTGTGGCTGATTTATGTTGATGATGGCAGAACCCATCACAATATTGTAAAGTAATCATCTTCCAATTAAAAATAAAACTAAAAAAATAACTTTCCTAAAAACCTCAAGATAATGTGAAATTGAATATGATGTTTTGTCTGTCTAATCAATATTTCTCTCATTGTCCTTTTAGCCCTGGTCTGCATTGTACTGTTTAAATGCTACTGGAAGACTCCAGTAACTAGCATAGCTTTCTAAAATCAGAATACATAGTTTTTGCTGATTTCTTTTGCAGTGATGACCTTCATATAATGTTATTGATTTGAGTATACACACACACACACATATATATAAGCAGAGTGTGTGTGTGTGTATATATATATATGTATATATGCATACTTTAATTGAGGTATAGTTGATATACAGTGTTGTGTTAGTTTCTGGTGTACAACAATATGATTCAATTCAATTATATATATATTCTTGCTTTCTATTGAACAACTAAGGATTGAGGAAAATTTCTTCCCCTCTGACACCACCCAGGAAACTAACTCACCAAGATGACTGAAACCCTCACCTTAAGTACTATCTAAAGCTGAAAACCAAAGATGTTAGGAGTATGGTTTGAGACTTCAAAGGGGAAGCAATTGACATGGAGATGAAAAGCAAATGTTTGGTAAACAGATGTTTGCTGGGCCTTGCAGAACAGTGAGTGGACTCTGATCTCTCTTGGCCCTGCAGAGTTTTCCCCACCTCACCTAGTCTATATTCTTAGTTCTATTACAGAATAGACCCTCTATCAAAATTCTTTTTTGGCAGATAAGGGGGCAGTAACAAGAAAAACTTACTGAGTCTTCTGTTTCTTAAAAATAATTAGCCTAATTTAACCTTCACACCAAAAAGACACATTTTGGGGTGACAAATTTTGCTTTCCTACAGTGCTGGTGGCTCAGCTATAAAGAATTCACCTGCAGTGCAGGGGCCGCAGGAGACATGGGTTTGATCCCTGGGTCAGGAAGATTCCCTGGAGGAGGGCATGGCAACCCACTTGAATATTCCTGCTTGGAGAAGCCTGGCAGGCTGCAGTGCATAGGGTAGCAAAGTCGGACACAACCAACTGAACATGCATGCACGCACAGTGCTAAAACCATTTATTTGGACTTCACTGTTTGACAACATGTGAAAGTCACCCAGTCATGTACCACTCTTTGTGACCCCATGGACTATAGAGTCCATGGAATTCTCCAGGCCAGAATACTGGAGTGGGTACCTTTCCCTTCTCCAGGGGATGTCCCTAACCCAGGGATCGAACCCAGGTCTCTCGCATTGCAGGCAGATTCTTTACCAGCTGAGCCACCAGGGATGCCCAAGAATACAGGAGGGGGCAGCCTATCCGTTCTCCTGTGGATCTTCCCAACCGAGGAAACGAACCGGGGTCTCCTGCGTTACAGGTCGATTCTTTACCAACTGAGCTATCAGGGAAGCTATCACAACATGCAAAGATGAAAATTATATCATGTTTTTAAATGATTAAAAACTTTATTTTTTTAATTTCAGGGAAATTAGCCCCTTCAGAGAGAGAAGAAAACCTTGCCCTTTAAAAAAACTGTTTGCTAGAAATACAAATCAAAACTGCAATGAGGTATGAATGGCCATTATCAAAAAGTCTACAAATAATAAATCTGGAGAGGATATGGGTAAAGGGTACCCTCTTACACTGTTGGTGAGAACGTA
Source organism: Bison bison bison (assembly GCF_000754665.1). Taxonomy (NCBI): domain Eukaryota; kingdom Metazoa; phylum Chordata; class Mammalia; order Artiodactyla; family Bovidae; genus Bison; species Bison bison. The sequence goes on along the minus strand of NW_011494744.1, from coordinate 391,957 downwards.
AACTGGTATTGCCATTACAGAGAACAGTAGAGAAAGCCCTTGAAAAACTAGGAATAAAGATACCATGTGATCCAGCAACCCTACTCCTGGGCATATATTCTGAAATGATGAAAACTCAAATTTGAAAAGATATATGCACCCCAGTGTTCATAGCAACACTGTTTACACTAGGCAAGACATGGAAGCAATCTAAGTGTCCGTCGACAGATGAATGGATAGAGAATGTGTTATGCGTGCATGCATACACACACACAAACACATCAGCTATGAAAAAGAATGAATGCCATTAGCAGTGTTGACTTAAAAAATGCACCACTTGAGAACTGTGAGTTAAGTTCTATTTGGGGCAAAATGAGGACTGCAGCCTGCGAGACAGCACCTTAGCAGATAGTTCTGAGAAACTGCTTCAAAGAGGCAAGGGAGAAAGGTCAGTATACATATGGTTTTTGGTGAAAAGAATATATGCAATCAAGCACATATTTTTCTAGAAGGTTTCTACAATCTCATGAAGCCTTTCCTAGTCAAAAGGAACAGTCATCACCATGAAGGATTTTAATGTTTTTCTAGATACGAGGAGAACTGGGCTCATAAACTCAGCTCTTAGAATATGTATCTGAAGACCTGTCCTACCAATTTTTCCCTGAGTACAGAGTGCATTTCTGTTCTCCACTCTGAGCTCCTTCAATGGGTGTTGAAAGTCAGCAGCTACAGCAGCACATGATTTTATCCTTTGTAGAGGTAGATGGCAAGCACCCATGGAAAGTGCCAATTTGTTGTTGACAGCACCAAGATGGATGGACCTAGAGATTATCATACTAAGTGAAGTAGGTCAGAAGACAAATACATGATACCACTTATATGTGGAATCTAAAAAATGATGCAAATGAACTTATAAAAAAAATAGAATCAGACATAGAAAGCAAACTTAAGGTTACCAAAGGGGGAAGAAGAGTTTAACAGATAAACACTGCTGCTGCTGCTAAGTCGCTTCAGTTGTGTCCGACTCTATGCGACCCCATAGACGCAGCACACTAGGCTGCCCCATCCCTGGGATTCTCCAGGCAAGAACACTGGAGTGGGTTGCCATTTCCTTCTCCAGTGCATGAAAGTGAAAAGTGAAAGTGAAGTCGCTCAGTAGTGTCCGACTCTTAGCGACTCCTTGGACTGCAGCCCACCAGGCTCCTCCACCCATGGGATTTTCCAGGCAAGAGTATTGGAGTGGGGTGCCATTGCCTTCTATATATAAAATAGAAAACCCACACAATTTCATGGCTGCAGTCACTGTCTGCAGTGATTCTGGAGCCCAAAAAAATCTGTTGCTGCTTCCACTTTTTCCCCATCTATTTCCTATGAAATGATGGGACTGAATGCTATGATCTTAGTTTTTTGAATGCTGAGTTTTAAGCTCAATTTTTCTCTCTCCTCTTTCACTCTCATCAAGAGGCTCTTCGGTTTCTCTTCACTTTCTGCCATTAGAGTGGTACCACCTGAGGTTGTTGATATTTCTCCCGACAATCTTGATTCCAGCTTGTGATTCATCCAGCTGGGCATTTCGCATGATATACTCTGCATAGAAGTTAAATAAGCAGTGTGCCAATATACAGCCTTGTTGTACTCCTTTCCCAATTTTGAATCAGTTCATTGTTCCATGTAAGGTTCCAACTGTTGCTTCTTGACCTGCATATAAGTTTCTTAGGAGACAGGTAAGGTGGTCTGGTATTTCCATCTCTTTAAGAATTTTCCACAGTTTTTTGTGATCCACACAGTCAAAGGCTTTAGCATAGTCAATGAAGCATAAGTTTTTTTGGAATCCCCTTGCTTTCTCTATGATCCACTGAATGTTGGCAATTTGATCTCTGGTTCCTCTACCTTTTCTAATCCCAGCTTGTACATCTGAAGTTCGCAGCACAGTGACAAATGTGTCAGGAGATATACCAGTGCAAACAGTGTCAGGTGTGGGACCAGATACTAGATGAAATTTCTGTCTTTTGAAAATCAGATGAAATTGTTTGAATTCCATCCTATTTGTGATTGGATAAATGGTCCCCATTTGATCTCTGGGGAATTAGAAGGGAAGTTATTGGCCTTGAGCTGATCACTGAAGCTTGCAGAGCAGACTACAAGGAACAAAGTAGGGAAGAGCAACAGATGAAGTAAAGTTTTGGGTAGGTTGGCCACAATTGAGTTCTAAAGAGAGAACAAGAAAAGACTCAGCACATTAGGGGAAAACCCTGTAAAAAGTAGTGTTTGAAAAATTAGGAAAAGAAATTTTGGAATTGATTTTAGGTTGAAAATCTTAGTAATGTGAGACTGACTGATAGCTACTGTCCTTGATTAGAAAAGGTAGGATTTAAGAGTAATTATTAATGGAGGTTATTATTTATCTTAATGCAATCTGAATTGGCTTTCAAAAGACCTGGGTTTGGCTACTATTTTATCACAAAATGACTGTAAGCTTGTTGCTAAGTTAATTTATCCTCTGGCAGCATGTTTTCCCACCTATAATGTAGGAATAAAAACAATCTTCTCTGCTAATCTCAGTGTTAACAAAGGTTGCTGAAGATGGTTATAGTGCATTGTAGACCCTTAAGTTTTGTACAATTACAATCAGTAAAGGAGTTGGGGGTCTGCCGTCTATGGGGTCGCACAGAGTCGGACACGACTGAAGCGGCGCAGCAGCAGCAGCATAGCATGGGAGTCAGAAATGGAGGAAACAGATGGTTACATGGCAGGTATACCGTAAATTCTGAGGCTGGGGTGGGGGTGGCACAAGAACTTGTTAAAAGGGACTGCAGGCAAGAAAGTGTGGGACTGAAGACTGAAGTAAAAACCAGGGGCCAGAAGAGCCCAGCTCCTCCCTTCAGGCACTTTCTCTAATTACTGAACCTCTACTGAATTCCTGAACCTTATGTCTTTTCTACTGGCCACTCCGCTAGGTTTATCACTGCATTATCCCCCTTATCCTGAAACAACGTTCTAAAAAGAACTCTCCCATCATCCTATCTCTCCTATCCCAGCCACAAAAGAGCCCTCTTCTGGGTCACTTCGGGGAATTTTCATTCAAAATGTTAACTGCGGATGGTGGCCAAAGTTGGCAATATGTATTTCTCACATCTTCACCTGGATACTCGGTACCTCTTTCTACCTAAAGGATCATCCGCGGGCGGGGTTTAAATCACATCAGCCAGTGTGTGAAGGGGCCTTTCAAACTGTTCAGTGTTGCTTAAGCCTGCATAGTGAGGCATTATCATCAGTTATGTAAGGAAACAGGGCCGTTCGCTAGACAAACTCGCCCAGCATCACAGAGCTAAAGGCTAACTTCTGCAGCAGAATCCATCTACCTCAAGCCCGAGGTCCCCATAAAACGCTTACCGTCGCCCAAGTTGATTCTGACGAAAACCAAACTCCGCCAAATCTCGCGCCTCTGGGACTCGGGGGCGGGGTGGGGAACACGAAGCATCGCGAGATGACGGCGTTTTCCCGCGAAGGAGAAGCGCGCGTTTTTCTCTGGCTGGGCGCTTGGCCGGGAGACTAGGACGGGGGAGCGGCGAGTGAGGATTTAGCGTGCGGCATTGCAGGCACTGTGAGGAGGGCACCCGGTTCCGGAGTGTGTGTCCAGCCATGCCGGCGCAACGCCCCGCGAACAGCGGCGGTGAGTGAGGAGAACTTGCCTCCCAACGCGGGCTGCGGCGTCCGGGGCGGGGGTG
>NW_011494744.1:387749-388150 GCF_000754665.1 Bison bison bison | reverse complement strand
TGGGGGCGGGGGTGGGGGAGCGGCATGGAGACTGCAGCCGAACTTTTGCGGGGAGAGCTGACCCCGGGCAGAGCTTGAGGAGGAAAGGAGGTTTCCCCTTTCTGTGGAGAGTGGGTAGGGGACACCTGAAATTGCGTGTGTTTGCATAGTGCAGGAGATTTTACACAGGAGACCTGCGTTTTCCTGCACATCCCCAGTTGTAAACTGGGGTCCGGGCTACTACTAGTTGACATAGTGAAGACCTAGGAGGTCTCTGAGAGGTAATGCTGGCGTCCCCCCTGGGTCTTCAACTTTTGCGTCAAATGCATCTGGGAAGGCGACAAGGGTTGTTTAATAAGGACGTGGAGTAATTTGTCCTTTTTTAAAGCTGCAATTTAAAAGCCCTGTCCCCCCACCCCCCT
>NW_011494744.1:381332-387649 GCF_000754665.1 Bison bison bison | reverse complement strand
AATTGTATTAGTTTTGCCAAATATCAAAATGAATCCGCCACAGGTATACATGTGTCTTTTTTTTAAATCAACTTTTAAACGTGCTGCTTTTATCGACGCTACTTTTGGGAAAGCTTTGCACGAGCTTGGAATCATGCTTCTATCAGTTATAGTCTTGGTCTGGAAAGTGTCCTCATCTCTCTTAAGTTAGCATTTCAAATTACTTGTTCAGCCATAATAATAATTCTTCCAAAGTCGGTAATGAATTTTTTCAGTGTTCTTTTTCCACCTAAGTAATCAACTTGCTTCTGCTTTCTTTTCCATTGTACATTTTCATTGACATTGCCCTTGAGCTTTTCTTATTTTGAAGACTACTAAAAGCAGTTTTTAACCTCTTGAAAAGCTTCAGTTTTTAAATATATTTAACTCCAATACTGTCCCACCCCGTTGCTTACCTGCCAGCTCTTAATGTGCTCCCTACTGAGTGATTTCTTGTAATAATTTATTTAGCCCTCCCAGTATTACGATTATATCAATACTTTTGATATCTCCAGTTAAATATGATGAGACTGAGGCAACTGGGGGTCGTGTCACACACTAGTGAACTCAAATTTGACTGCTTCCAGAGTTTTTTTTAACATACCTCACTAAGGACGTTAATACTGAATTAACATCCTGTAATTATAAAACTACTTAAATTGGGGAGTAGTGTACTCCAAAGGCAAGTAATACATTAGTTGGTTCCCTCCTATTTTATATCAGTAATGATTCTTTTGTTAGCCTTGTTAACACCTCATGATCATTTACTGTCAGTCACTGTTCTAAATGCTGTACATGTATTTGACTCATTGAATTCTCAACTATTCTATCATGTAGATACTACTATTAACTCATTATTACTATTAAACCTAATAGTTTAATTATTAGTATAAATTATTTTATTAAAATATTCTATAAGGTAGGTTCTGTTTTCATTCTGTGTTACAGATGAGGAAACTGAGGCACCTAGAGGTTGCCTGGGGTCCCACAGCTAGTAAATGGCAGAGCAGAGATGGTAATGTAGGTCCTGTGGTTTCAGATTCACACTTTTTAACCATGTTGCAATACTTTCACTCCAGTAAATTCTAGTTCCGTTGTTACTGATCATCTGTAGTTAACCATAATTGGTTAAGGTAATAAGTTTATAAATTTTAATAGAATTGGGAGGTCAACCGTAAACCACTTTTACTCATTCTGTGAATTCCCATAGTACTCTGTTACACAGTATTATCATTACTTACTTTCTCACTTTGTTTCTTGAGGGCACATCGCATTGTTTTTTTTTTGTACACTGTGCACTTGGCAGATAATAGGATAATGTCTGTTGAATTTATAACTAAAATAAAAGAATATTTTATAATATATTACAAAACATATATGACTATATAGATAGAATATACTTTGTGGCTATTGTAACAAGGTGAATTGTAAAGGATGAATCCTGGAGCACAGTCCAGAGTAGAATCAACTTCAGAGATGGCAAGAACGATAAACCCTTAATTTTGAGTAGTGTAGTTCAGTTTTATAACCCATGAAGATTGTTGGATAAGGAAATGCTATTCGAAGAAAGGTAGGTATAATAAAGATACATTTCAAAAATGCTTTAATAGGGACTTACCTGGTGGTCCAATGATTTAACGATTACCTGGTGGTCCACTTTCAATGTAGGGGGTGTGGGCTCAATCCCAAACTGGGAACTAAATTTCTACAGGCCCTGCAGTGCAGCCAAAAATTTTTAAAAAGTAAAAAACAGTTTTAAAAAGATTTGTCAAAATTTATAGAACCGTAAACATTTGCTGATTAAACTGGGAGTTAATTTCTCCTTTTAGTGAAATTTTTAAGCTTTTGAACACTTTGTCATTTTAAGATGTTTTTGGAATTGTTAACACTTGAGGGATAGGTATGGTACAGCTAGCTTTTCTTTAGAAGTTATGCATCATAGAACTTAAAATAGCAATTTTTAAATTCATTTTTCAGATTGTCCATGAATAAAGCTCTTTTCAGTCCCGTTGGTACAAGGGTGAAAGACTGTGGTTCATTGTTATCAATGTCTTTTTATTAACAGGTATTGAAAGAATTTTTTACTTTTTGTCCTTGACATAAATTATTCTTACCTCAGTGACTATCCGAGAAAATTCCAGTATGTCTCTTATAGGTCTTTGGAGTTAAAAAAAATTCAGCATACAAAAGTAATGATTCCTTTTAGGAGAATACAGTATTTATGGGCATATATTTAGAAGTACTTAAGAGAGGAAGAACTAGCTTAAGTTCTTAATGAGAAGCATTTGCTTTGGTTTAGGAGATTGGAAGGTTTGTGAAGAGCCTGGAGAATGATTTTGATATTCATCTGCTACAGTTATTTTCTTTGACTCTTCACCTGCATTTCCTTTTGAAAGAAGTCATTGTTAGTCTAGAAGTCTTTAGAGTAGCCTTAATGTCCCTGTAGTGGGGGGAAGGGAAAGGTAAGAGTTGTGAGGGTTCTTGGAAAGGTAAAAGGAAAACAGCTCATATTGTGTAGACTGAAATAGAACCCCCTCTGCAAAAAGAAAAAGAAAAAAAAAAAATTCTGGGCTTGGGAGAGGTGATGGGATAGACAGTGAAGAATTTATGCTCATGGTATCCATTGGCATACTCTTATTACCCATCAAGAGAAACTTACCACCAGGCACTCAGTACTTTCCACAGATGAAGTTATGATTTACTTTAGTATAACAAATAACAAATTAAGAAAGAGGAATGATAGATGAGAAGATTTACTACAAAATTATTTTGAAATATGGAAGACTGGGTTTAAAGGTTAACCATTGGCATAGTCTGTTATAAATTATTGTTCCATGATGGCATGTTAAAGGTTTAATTACTTTTAAAATGTATGCTAATTTTTTCTGAACAAGACTTAAAGCAGCAGATAAGCACAAAGGATTTTAACTAAAATATGCAAAGTTAAATATAGTTATTTTTATAAAAATCAAGTAATTTCATTTCATTTATAATATCCATTGCGTTCAGTGACTGACTGTTGGAATCATAGTAGTATATTGGTAATAGTAAAAGAAAAGCCGTCCTAAAATAACTGCAAATAGTTTATGAGATACTAACAGATTATTTGCACAGAGAAGTTTATGGATGATTTTAAAAGAATTTTAATTTTCTTGTAATCCACATATATTACTTTCATTAGATTTATTCTTTGATGTCTTATTGTCACTACTTTTGTAATAGAAAATAAATAATTTGTTTTAAAAGAAAAGTTAGATGATGTAACATCTGAGAAATACAAGCCAGTGTATAATGGTGTCTGGTTTATAAGGTCAAGCCTTAACCACTGAATTAAATTTATTTCATACACACACATAGGAGTGGGATTGCTGGTTAGTAAGATTTGTACATATTCAACTCTTGATTTCAGCCCACTTAATGCTTTTCTTTTGAGTTCAGATTACAGTATTTAGTTGGCCACTTATAAACTGGATTTGGCCTCTTCCTGTTAATGTAAATAAGGTTTTATTGGAACACAACTTTGGTTTATATATTTATTGTCTGTAACTGTTCAAAGGCAGATTTAAGTATTCACAGTACAAACCATATCGTGCTTAAATATTTAAATATTTGCCCTTTTGCCAAAAAAAGTTTGTGGACCATTGAACTATGCTATTTATTTGTTGCTTTTGTTTTCTCTCTTGTGCCTTCTGTTTACTTTTATTGCGACTTGAGAGATCCTCCTCAGCCACTAGAATGTTGCATACTTTTATAAATGAACAAATAGGTAGTGTGTGACAGTAATATGAAAAGCAGAGTTTTGTAAACAGAAGTTGTACAGGGGTCAAAGATAAAGCTAAGAGATTGAGAATAAAAGGAACCTAAAAGGTAAGGGCAAATCTTGGGTAACAAAATACGGAGGAGAAAAGAAGCTTATAAGAAATTAGCAGTAGATTTAGCTTGTTAAAGTGTTTTAACAATATCGTATTTAAATTCTAAAACTAGATGTTCTAGTCCCTAGCTAATGAGGTTATCTTTTACTTCCAGTGCTCTTTCAAATAAAACTGGTATATAAAATTTTTCTTTTTCTGAAATCATTTAGTTTTTTAAAAACTTAATTTCAACTTGAATTAAATATTTACTTTCTAATTGTAATTTCAGACATTTTGAAAATGGGCCTTCAGTTTCGTAAATGCCAATAACCATGTTTTCAGTATCTGAAATTTCAATATTTTGGTAGCCAAGCTATTAATATATTTTACCAGATTGCCTATTGAACCCCAGAATCATTTTTTTTTTAGCGATTCTAGTTTTTTGTTTGAAGATATACATTTTTAGTAAGTGAATATAATATTAGAAAAGTATTTTTATTAATTATAGGAAATATATTAAACCTGAAGTGCAGTTGTTTAGTCATCTTTGTTATGCATTATGCAGAAAGATCAATGTATGTCAGCAAACTTAATAATTATGGAAACTTTTTCTTTGGGTAGGCTCGCATGTCTTGGGATAGAGAGTCCGTGGACATTCGATATCGTAGACTTCAACATTTGCTTGAAAAAAGCAATATTTACTCCAAATTTTTATTGACTAAAATGGAACAGCAGCAGTTAGAGGTATGTACGCGTGATTGATTATAGTTAACAGCTTAAAAAAAAAAAAAGCTTTATTGAGATATAAATTATATAAAATATAATGCACACATTTTAAAATTTAGAGTTAGGTAAGTTTTGACCTGTGTAATCCTCAGTACAGTCAAGATAAAGAACATTTCCATTACCCACAAAAGTTCTCTTCTGTCAGTGATCTCTCCTTCTGGCCCTAGACAACCACTGATTTCTGTTTGCTGTAGTTATAAATTGGTATTGATTTTTCTAGAATATTATACAAATGGAATCATAGGAAAAACATTCTTTTGGTGTCTCGCTTCTTTAGCTCAGCATACTTTTAAGATTCGCTTATATGTATTTATTTAATAGATCATTTTTATTCCTAAGAAGCATTCCATTGTATGAATAAACTAACATTTTTTAAATTTGCCTTTTGACTGATTTTTATTCTCTCCACTGATTTTTTTTGGATGCTAAAAATTTTGTATTTTATTTTGCTCAGTCCTTTTTTTTTTAATGTGTTATTGAAATGTAATTGATACACACAAAACTGTACGTATTTAAAATGTATACCCACGAAGCCACCACAACCGTGATAATGAACATAACCATTAATTCCCCAAAATTCTTTCTGTCTCCTTTTTAATGAGATATAATTTACATAGAGCATTATTTTAATTTCAGGTGTACAGTGTAATGATTCAGTATTGCTGTATATTTCAAAATGATCCCCACAGTAAGTCTAGTTAATGTCACCATAGGGTGACATAGGTGTCACTAGGGTTCAAAATTTTTTTTTTCCTTACGATGCACACTTTTAAGATTGACTCTCTTAGCAACTTGCAAATATGCAGTAAGTATGGTGGCACACTGGTAAAGAATCTGCCTGCCAATGCAGAGACGCAGGAGATGCAGGTTTACGTCTGGGTTGGGAAGATCCCCTGGTAGGAAATGCCAACCCACTCCAGTATTCTTGCCTGGAAAATTCCATGAACAGAGGAGTCTGTCTGGTGGGCTGTATTCCATGGAGTAGCAGAGAGTAGGACACAACCGAGCATGCGGCACACAGATTATTCACTGTGGTCATCATGCTGTGTAGTACATCCCCATGACGTGTGTATTTTATAACTGGAAATTTCTACCTTTTGACCCACCCGACCCTCCAACACTAATCTGTTCACTGTATCTGAGCTTTTTGTTTCTTTTTTAAAGATTCCACATGTGAGATTATATAATATTTATCTTTCTCTTTAATTTTACATAGTATAAGGCCCTCAGATCCATCCATATTGTCACAAATAGCAAGATTCAGTTCAGTTCAGTTTAGTCGCTCAGTCGTGTCCGACTCTTTGCGCCTCTGTGAATCACATTATGCCAGGCCTCCCTGTCCATCACCATCTCCTGGAGTTCACTCAAACTCAAGTCCATCGAGTCAGTGATGCCATCCAGCCATCTCATCCTCCGTCATCCCCTTTTCCTCCTGCCCCCAATCCCTCCCAGTATCAGAATCTTTTCTAATGAGTCAACTCTTCGCATGAGGTGGCCAAAGTACTGGAGTTTCAGCTTTCGCATCAGTCCTTCCAAAGAACACCCAGGACAGATCTCCTTTAGAATGGACTGGTTGGATCTCCTTGCAGTCCAGGGGACTCTCAAGAGTCTTCTCCAACACCACAGTTCAAAAGCATCAATTCTTCGGCACTCAGCTTTCTT
>NW_011494744.1:380878-381232 GCF_000754665.1 Bison bison bison | reverse complement strand
CCCCCCGCCTCCCCTTCCAGGGCCCCTATCTCCAGATGTGGTTGAACAGCCGGAGACTGCCGTGATTACCCCAGCCATGCTAGAGGAGGAAGAACAGCTTGAGGCTGCTGGGCTAGAGAGAGAGCGGAAGATGCTAGAAAAGGTAATTTAGGCATCAAGTTCATCGTCGTTAAGTAGTAACCTGATGCGTCCTCGGGGGTGTGGTTTGTGTGCTTCAGTTTACTAGTCTTTTTTTTAAATCAACTTTTAAACGTGCTGCTTTTATCGACGCTACTTTTGGGAAAGATTTGCACGAGCTTGGAATCATGCTTCTATCAGTTATAGTCTTGGTCTGGAAAGTGTCCTCATCTCTCT
>NW_011494744.1:380215-380778 GCF_000754665.1 Bison bison bison | reverse complement strand
CAGGTGGTGGGACTGGATGCCATGATCTTCATTTTCTGAATGTTGAGCTTTAAGCCAACTTTTTCACTCTCTTTCACTTTCATCAAGAGGCGTTTTAGTTCCTCTTCACTTTCTGCCATAAGGGTGGTGTCATCTGCATATCTGAGGTTATTGATATTTCTCCCGGCAATCTTGATTCCAGCTTGTGCTTCCTCCAGTCCAGCGTTTCTCATGATGTACTCTGCATAGAAGTTAAATAAGCAGGGTGACAATATACAGCCTTGACGTACTCCTTTTCCTATTTGGAACTAGTCTGTTGTTCCAAGTCCAGTTCTAACTTGCTTCCTGACCTGCATATAGGTTTCTCAAGAGGCAGGTCAGGTGGTCTGGTATTCCCATCTCTTTCAGAATTTTCCACATTTTGTTGTGATCCACACAGTCAAAGGCTTTGGTGTAGCTAATGTAGCAGAAGTAGATGTTTTTCTGGAACTCTCTTGCTTTTTTGATGATCCAGTGGATGTTGGCAATTTGATCTCTGGTTCCTCTGCCTTTCCTAAAACCAGCTTGAACATCTGGAAGTCTCG
>NW_011494744.1:379491-380115 GCF_000754665.1 Bison bison bison | reverse complement strand
CTGGAGTTCACTCAAACTCAAGTCCATCGAGTCAGTGATGCCATCCAGCCATCTCATCCTCCGTCATCCCCTTTTCCTCCTGCCCCCAATCCCTCCCAGTATCAGAATCTTTTCTAATGAGTCAACTCTTCGCATGAGGTGGCCAAAGTACTGGAGTTTCAGCTTTCGCATCAGTCCTTCCAAAGAACACCCAGGACAGATCTCCTTTAGAATGGACTGGTTGGATCTCCTTGCAGTCCAGGGGACTCTCAAGAGTCTTCTCCAACACCACAGTTCAAAAGCATCAATTCTTCGGCACTCAGCTTTCTTCACAGTCCAACTCTCGCATCAATACATGACCACAGGAAAAACCATAGCCTTGACTAGACGGACCTTTGTTGGCAAAGTAATGTCTCTGCTTTTGAATATGCTATCTAGGTTGGTCATAACTTTTCTTCCAAGGAGTAAGCGTCTTTTAATTTCATGGCTGCAGTCACCATCGGCAGTGATTTTGGAGCCCCCCCCCCCAAAAAATAAAGTCTGACACTGTTTCCACCGTTTCCCCATCTATTTCCCATGAAGTGGTGGGACTGGATGCCATGATCTTCATTTTCTGAATGTTGAGCTTTAAGCCAACTTTTTCAC
>NW_011494744.1:369169-379301 GCF_000754665.1 Bison bison bison | reverse complement strand
TCTCCTTTGCTTTTTGCTTCTCTTCTTTTCACAGCTATTTGTAAGGCCTCCCCAGACAGCCATTTTGGTTTTTTGCATTTCTTTTCCATGGGGAAAAAATAGCAGGATTAGATTCTTTTTTTATGGCTGAATTCTGCCCCCTTTTTAATTCTCTGCCATCCCTCACTTCCTGTCTTTCCTCATTTCCTGTCTTCTGATTTGTTTTCTGTAATTATAGGTTTGTCTGCATTTTCTGTTGGTGACAGGTTCTTTTAGCTTTTATGTTTGAAAAAGTCTTCATTTACCTTCAGTTTTAAAAGATTCTCTACAGGATGAAGAATGAGTTTTTCTTTAGTGCTTCCCCCACCCCCCCATGCAGTATTTTAATTATATTTCACTGCTTTCTAGCTTTCACTGTTTCTAAGAAAGCCTAAGTCTTTATGATGGCCAGAAGACCATAAGCAGTCTGGTTGCCTCTCTCAACCCCATTACCTTGCAGACCTTGTTCCAGGTGTGTTTCCTGCTTGGAACCCTCCTCTCAGTAGATTCCTGCCTGGCTTACTTCATTATCATCTTCAAGCTTTGGCTTAAATATTTTCCAATGAGACCTGCCCTGACAACCTTAAATAAAGTTACCTGACACCTCTTCCCTCATCTCGTTTACCTTGTTTTATTCTTCCCATTGCATTTATCATCTAAGACACTGTATAATTTATTTCTAAGTCTACTATAATATATAAAGATTTAAAAACTTGGACTAATGTTAACACTACAATAAATCCTTTTGTCCCCATCATTCACAGTTGATGATTATCAATGAAGATTTTCCTACATTTGCTAAATTTTCTTTTTTCTTTGTTGGAGCCCTTTTCAAAACTATGATAAAAGGAAACAGAAAAACAAATACCAAGCTTAATGACTCCTAAGGCAAATACCCTTAACCACCTCTTGGAAATAATTTGAATCATTTTATGTCCTGCTTTTAAAACTTTGTTAGGGGGCTTTGGAACAGCTTCTAGTATAAGAATAACTTGGTCCGTCTTCTGAAAGTTTTTCTTGATGCTCTCTGTGTTAAGAGGCCTTTCACGTTTGGCTGATATGAATATGAACTGTTCCTGATCCCTTGTGAGCACAGAGATCCTTCTGCCTGCTTTCTAGTTGCTCTTTTTCTGGCCCTCAATTTCTCTACTCACACTGATCAGTACTCAGCCTGAGCGTGCCACTGCAGATCTTCAGAGCTTCTTTTGTATGTTGCTTTCTCCCCTCTGGTACTTTGACCCTGGTTTGCCAGCTCCTCTGAGTTTTGCACTCTGTCTTCTCAACGCAGACTTCTGAGCTCTACTTGGGTTCCCCCTCCATTGTTTGCACTTGGACATTGCCTCCAGGCAGTAAGCTTAGTAGTCTGAAGATTCACCTTGTTTGTTTCCCTTTTGTCAGTGTTCACTGTCCTTTGCTGCACGATGAAAAGTTGCTGAAAACCATTGGTATGTTTTATCTGGATTTTAGTTGCTTAAGGCAGGAAATCTGTTTCCTATTCGTAAAAAGCTTAAAGCTCAAGTTTTTGTTTTTTTAATTTTTGTATACAGTTTCTTCATTGTGAGCTTAAGTTATTTGAGATATGTGTTTCATACTTTGCATTTTCCACTTTTGACACTAAGAAAAAATTATCTTGTAGGAGCAGAAGAAGAAAGAGAAACTGGAGAGAAAAAAGGAATCCTTGAAAGTTACGAAGGTAATAAATAGTAAGCTAGAATATTTTATATACGTTACCTTAGATATTGAAGACATCCTCTTGTATTCTTTTGACTCTTGATCATCTTTTTAACTTTAACCTTCTTTATCTGATAGCCCTTCTTTGTTGGTTGCATAGAAACATGTAAAATCTGTTTCTCAGTATCTTAGATATGGAAGGAGAGATAAACTGTGACCTTTAATTTCTTATCCTGTGGACTGTATTTCATAGTAGCAAAATTTCACTTTGTAATCTCAGGAAAAATCTACAAATATTTTATACCTCAAGGCATTTTATAAGTGGCTAGCTCTTTTGGAGCCTGTAATGATTGCTCTTCTTCATGCCTCTAACCTCATTATGTCAACTTGGAACCATACCAGTAATTTAAATGTGTATCTTGTACATAGCTGTAGCAGTGGAACCAAAACTGGAGTAGATAGCATTTCAGATAGAGCATCCATTTAGGGATAGCCTGAATTTTAGATGTGATCTTTTGGAGGAATATGTTTTAATTTTTTTTAACCTGAGGTTTTTTATGCCATATTGATAGGAATTGTACAAACAACACTTGTGCTAGTGAAAAGAGAAATAATATGGGTAACCACTGTTGAGTACTTACTATGTGCCAGGTGTTGTTCTAAACTTTACATGTCTTAATTCTCAAAGTAGCTCTTTTGGGTAGAGATCCTATTACCCACGTTTTATGTATAAAGAAGCTGATGCAAGGAGATAGAGTACAGTCCATCCTCATTATTCATAGATTCCATATTTTCCAGTTAGCCTACTTGCTATAATTTGTTACCCCAACATCAGTACCCATGTTTTTGTGGCCATTCACAGACATGTGCATGTGCGGAATGGCAAAAAATTTGAGTCTCTCTATAAGTAACATTCCCAGCTGAGGTCAAAGCTATCTGCCTTATTTAAGCTGTCACAGTGTAAACAAGTGTCCTTCTTGTGTCTATGTAATGTCATTATTTTTGTATTTTTGTGGTTTTGGTGATTTAAAAGACTGTCAGTTACATTGTGCTGAAGTGCTGCCTAGTGTTTCTTATGTAAGAGGACTGTGATGTGCCTTATGGAGAAAATATATCTGTTAGATAAGCTTCCTTCATGTGTGAGTTAAATTGCTCTTGGCTTTGAGTTCAGTGTTAATCAGCATATGTTTTAAATGAGCTGTCTTTAAATAGTACTGTATGTTTATATACATGAACAGGGTTATGTATTGATCAGTTAATGAAGATGTGCTTGCAGGAACCTAAACCTGTGTTTCTCCTAGATGCACTGATTCGGTATTCACTAATTCAGTATTCATGGTGACTTTATAGAACTCAGCTATTGTGAATGAGAATTGACTAAGTTTGAAGATCACATAGCTAATAAATAGTAACCTAGGATTTGATCCTAGGATTAATTTCAGACTCCACACTTAATTTCTACCCCAAACTGCCTTTGTTAGGAAAATGCTAATAGGAAATATCAAATGCTAATATCAAAATGCTAATAGGAAAAATAAGGAGGGTATCTAAATCCAGTTACTTGATTGTTAGTGTAGTTAGTGGTGATGTTAAAGTACATAGCAGGTAACTGTACAACAAAAGCAATTGTGGAAAACTGATACTTGACTCAGTTGCTAATTCCAGGGACTTATTTTGGGTTTTTGAAGAATATACTTATAATTTTACTGGCTTAACCAACCATTTACACTGTATTCTTCAACCTGTTGCTTTAAAACAGTCTTTACTTTCACCAAGCTAACTTTTTATACCAGGTTTTGGGGTTTTTTCCTTTTATTCTAAAGGTGTCAGCCATCATATTCTGTCTATTCCATTTCATTATTCTCTTGGTATTTTCCTTTTTAATCCTTTAAATCTTTTACTTCATTTTTATATTTACCTTCTTTGTTATTTTTATTTTTCATGCATGTTGTCTACCTATTCTTTTCCAGCTCTCATTTTGAGACACTTTTTGAATGTCTCTTCATTTCTTTTATCTCTTTTCCATTGGTTTTTCTCTTTGATAATCTTTTTTCAGTTGTATTTAACTTACAAATTATACTGAAATGAGTACTCCTTCCATACCATACCCATTGAGTATCTTTAGCATAAACACAAAGAAGAGATGTACATGGTAATTACAAAATAAAAATGCCTCTGTTTAATTTTGAAATTTGTCTTACATGGAAGAAAATGGAGGGAAGTAGAGCTTTGGGAAAAAGTAGAGAGTTACAAACAAGTTGTAGTAGAGAAATAAAGAAAAAGGTTACCTTTTAGTAAGCATGATAGTGAAGAGTTCTGGATTTGGTTCAACTGCAAGGAAAGTTTACTTAATCGGTGCCTTAAAACTTGTAATACCATAGAAGTTTTGGGAAAATAATAGTCTAAATCCTTGTTTTGTAGGATAAAAATTCCATTGATGCAAGTGAGGAGAATGCAGGTAAATTTCTTTGTTATAGTTTTGAAGTATATGTGTTTATATTTTCTGCTTAAATTACTATAAAAACTAAAATGGTGTTGTTTTTTTAGTCATAAAAAAGAAGAGAGGAAGAGAAGATGAATCATACAATATTTCAGAGGTCATGTCAAAAGAGGTAAAAATAAAGGGGGAAGGACAAATAAGGTTTTATGTTGTGTATAACCTATGTGGTATTGATAACTATTACTTGAAGGTATACTGATAACTGATATTTACCTGTCTTTTCAGCCAGTTAAGTGTTTTAGGAAAGAAGATAGTACCATCTTCCTGTCTGTTAAAGGAGCATGAGCTTGGCCTAGTGAGAAATTATAACTTCTTACAACCTCAAAACTGTATCTTAAGAAAGATTGTTAGGGAGCTAAAACCATAAACTAATTTTTAAAGCCATTTTTGTTTTCACCTTCTCACTTAGTACCTCATTAAATAAAAATTAAAGAATATCTTTAATTACAACAAACCCTAAATATCCCTTAAGCATAATATATCACATTCTTAATATTAACAAAAATTCTAACTTTATGATCTGCTCTACTTTTCTTTTATCTGAAAGTATAACTTCACATCTTCATAAAGTATAAAGTTTAACATAATACTTACCTTTTTAAAAAAGTTTATTTATTTATTTTGGCTGTGTTGGGTGTTTACTGTTGTGCAGGCCTTTCTCTAGTTTCTGTGTGTGGGCTTCTCACGCAGTGGCTTCTCTTGTGGGACACCGGCTCTAAGGTGTGTGGGCTTCAGTAGTTGCAGTTCCCAGGCTCTAGAGCACAGGCTCACTAGTTGTGGCAATTGCTCAGCCGCATGTGGCGTCTTCCTGGACCAGGGACTGAACCTGTGTCTCCTGCATTGGTAGGCAGATTCTTCACCACTGAGCCACAGGGAAGCCCCATAATACTTGTCTTTACTCTCAGGTATACTCTTTGTTTTCCCTTCTTTCCCCATTTAAAAATAATATTCAGGACCCACTTGATTTGTTGTGGAACATACTAAGACTGCAGTGAAAAACACTTAATAATAGTGAAAACACTATTAATGAGATTAACACATCCCTTGATGTGAACTGGGCTTCCCTTGTGACTCAGCGGTGAGGAATCCGCCTGCCAGTGCAGACGATGCAGGTTCGACCTCTGGGTCAGGAAGATCCCCCTGGAAAAGGAAATGGCAACCCATTCCAGTATTCTTGCCAGGAAAAATCCCACGGACAGAGGAGCCTGGAGGGCTACAGTCGATGGGGTTGCCAAAGAGTCAGACACAACTTAGTTACTAAATGACAACATTGATGTGAACCAGGAAATGTTTGACTTTACTCCCTCCTCTTTTAGTATAAAAGGAGCCTGAATTCTAACTCAGGCAAGATGGTTCTTTTGGGGCAGGAGCCCACCATCATCCTGGTTTCTTGGCTTTATGAATAAAGTTGTTATTCCTTGCCCCAACAGCTCTTCTCTCAATTATTCGCCTGTTGTGCAGCAAGCAGTATGAACTTAGACTCAGTAATGTAATCACTGTGTTTGCCTTAGCATTTATCCAGTGAGAAATATTTGGAAGGAAGTAGTTAAATATAATTGGATAATTGGAAAATGCTATTGAGCGTATAGAGGGGTGCTTAACTCAAGCCTGAGTTTCATAAAGGTTTCATCTAGGAAGTTGAGACTTGAGGGATAAAAATTAAGTCATGTAAAGGTGGTGGGGGCAGGTTAATAGGAATAATAAGATATAGGGAAGATACTGGGGATGTGTTATAGGAAGAGATGATAATCTTTAACAAATGTCCAGAGGCAGGAGAGTTCCTGGAAAGTTCAAAAAATTTAAAAAGAAATTATATTTGGCTCTAGTTTATAAACAGAAGAGTGGTATAGGATGAAGCTGTAGAGGTAAGCGGCATCAGGAGTTTAGGAAGTTTAATTTCTAACAAGAATACTTCATAGTTGCTGTTGTTTTGATTCATTCACAAATTGTTATCCAAAAAGGTTCATCTCAGCTAGCCATTTTAAAAGACAACTCTTCTATCTGTTCTCTATATAAAATCTCTTTAGCCTTAAAATATGAATATCTATATTTATATGATACTTTACATACACACGAAACATACACATGTATGTATGTATGTGCTATCAGCCACACCTGTCCTTTTATTCTCTTGTGTATCTCAAATTTGAGATATGCTTAAAATTTCTTGAATGTATCATTCTGTTTTATCCACTTTAGCCTCTGCACATGCTATCCTAGAATTTAATTCTGTCTTTAATTATTATGCCCTGATAACAACTTTTTCAGAAAATTTGATATATTGTTTTCCTAAGTCACTAGGTTCATTGTCTCTATACCCTTAGCATCTAGTAGGTACTTCAAAATCAGAACAGTTTATTCTTTATTTTTAATGTATTTGTCTTTGCCTCTTGATCAGGATTGCATATTCAGGTCTCTAATCCAGAGAGAGGTCTAAAGTGGCCTGGAGTTAGGATTTTAATACATTTGGAAGTGAATCCTTGAATAATTGTGGTAACCATAGCTTGACTCTAGAGCAGAGTTTTGAAAACTTTTTCTGTCAAAGGCTAGATAATAAACATTTTATGACTTTGAATAGTTGTGTGGGTAACTCACCCTGAACTTTGCCGTTGTATCCAGAAAATAGTCACAGACAAATTGTAAACCAATGAGCCTGACTTTTTTTCTAATTAAACTTTAGACATTTATAAAAACAGGTTGCTGGCTAGAGTTGGTCCATGGGTTATAGTTTGCCTTTTTAGTAGAGGACTGTGTGGATTTGGACTTAAGAAAAACTTCAACTAAGAAAAAAAACAAAGTTGAAAATTTGGGAGTAAATATTCCAGTTTTTAAGTGCTGCTCACGAATTCAGGATTTTATGCCACGGGCCTACTTTTGTCTCATGTTTGATTCCTCTGTATGAGCCTTATCCCCATTTCCTGGCATAAAATCAGAACAAGAGTAAATGTTGAAGAAATAAATGAATGGACCATCAGATCAGATCAGATCAGTTGCTGAGTCGTGTCCAACTCTTTGCGACCCCATGAATCGCAGCGTGCCAGGCTGTCCCTCACCAATTCCTGGAGTTCACTCAGACTCATGTCCATCGAGTCAGTGATGCCATCCAGCCATCTCATCCTCTGTTGTCACCTTCTCCTCCTGCCCCCAATCCCTCCCAGCATCAGAGTCTTTTCCAATGAGTCAACTCTTCGCATGAGGCGGCCAAAGTACTGGAGTTTCAGCTTTAACATCATTCCTTCCAAAGAAATCCCAGGGCTGATCTCCTTCAGAATGGACTGGTTGGATCTCCTTGCAGTCCAAGGGACTCTCAAGAGTCTTCTCCAACACCACAGTTAAAAAGCATCAATTCTTCGGCACTCAGCCTTCTTCACTCTCACATCCATACATGACCACAGGAAAAACCATAGCCTTGACTAGACGAAACTTTGTTGGCAAAGTAATGTCTCTGCTTTTGAATATGCTATCTAGGTTGGTCATAACTTTCCTTCCAAGGAGTAAGTGTCTTAATTTCATGGCTGCAGTCACCATCTGCAGTGATTTGGGAGCCCAGAAAAATAAAGTCTGACACTGTTTCCACTGTTTCCCCATCTATTTCCCATGAAGTGGTGTGACCAGATGCCATGATCTTCATTTTCTGAATGTTGCACTTTAAGCCAACTTTTTCACTCTCCACTTTCATTTTCATCAAGAGGCTTTTGAGTTCCTCTTCACTTTCTGCCCTAAGGGTGGTGTCACCTGCATATCTGAGGTTATTGATATTTCTCCCTGCAATCTTGATTCCAGCTTGTGTTTCTTCCAGTCCAGCGTTTCTCATGATGTACTCTGCATATAAGTTAAATAAAACAGGATGACAATATACAGCCTTGACAAACTCCTTTTCCTATTTGGAACCAGTTTGTTGTTCCATGTCCAGTTCTAACTGTTGCTTCCTGACCTGGATACACATTTCTCAAGAGGCAGATCAGGTGGTCTGGTATTCCCATCTCTTTCAGAATTTTCCACAGTTTATTGTGATCCACACAGTCAAAGGCTTTGGCATAGTCAATAAAGCAGAAATAGATGTTTTTCTGGAACTCTCTTGCTTTTTCTATGATCCAGTGGATATAATCATTGTTATTTTGTTTGTTTTCTCATTGTTTTAGGAAATTTTGTCTGTGGCCAAGAAAAATAAAAAGGAGAATGAGGTAAGAGATTTATAAGAGAGATATATTTATAAAAGAGAAATTTAGGAGTCATATTTGTGTCCCTGATCATTAGCGTTTTTTTTTTCTCTTAATCACCAGTGTACATTTTTTTCTCACTAGTTATCCTATAGCATGCTTCTTTCTTATCTATCCACTTTAGTCTATTATATGTTCTTTAATGTGTAAATATTAATTTTTGAGTCTTTGAGAGTGTGGCAAAGATGCAGGTAACTGTAACTGTATGCATAAATACATTCCACATTTATATATTCCACAGCTTGTGGAAGTCCCTGGGGATACTTCAGTCTTGTTTCTGGCCTTCCAAGATTTTCTTTGGTTTTGTTTGAGAAGGCTTATTTCTATCCCCACCCCCACACCCTCATTTTATGTAGAGAGATGCCTTATGACCTTGGAATTTACTATCCAAGGCTCTATACTTACAGGATTTTTTTTCTTTCTTCAGTATGAGGTTTGGTTTATGATGCAGTTGCAACCAATTATGTTAAATGTAAATAAAATTAAGCATTTTTTTTTATAAGTCTTAGATGTATTTTAAAAGATAAAGTACAATCTAATCTTCTATCACAATTTACTCTGGAATTGCCCACATTTTGTAATGTATAATAAATAACATACTGATCTTGTGTTCATTCTGATAAGTTTTGTTAAGTGTATATATCTGTGTAACTATCATCCAAATCAAAATTTTAGCACCTTTTCATTATGGTAGAAGGATCTCTGGTATCCTTGCCAGTCATTTGCCCACCCCTATTTTCTGTTGCTTTTCATTCACTGTGGCTGATAATCATTGATGTTGTTTTGTTACTAGTAGGTTTTTTATTGCTGAGTAGTAGTCTGTCAAGTATTATAATGTCTTTATCTATTCTCTTCATGAGCTTTTAGATTGTTTCCATTTTGTAACTATTCTGGATGAGGCGGCTGTGATAACTTCTGTAAAGATCTTTGTGTGGACATGTTTTCATATTTTTTTGATGGGATTCGGGAGCCTGGTGGGCTGCTGTCTATGGGGTTGCACAGAGTCGGACACAACTGAAGCAACTTAGCAGCAGCAGTAGCAGTAGGAATGGAATTGTTGGATCATTATGGTAAATGAAGTTCAACTTTATAAGAAGGTAGAGCTCTTTTCTGAAAGTGAACCCACCGTTTTATTCTCACTCAGTTCAGTTCAGTTGCTCAGTCCTGTCCGACTCTTTGCGACCACATAAATTGGAGCATACCGGGCCTCCCTGTCTCATCACCAACTCCTGGAGTTCACCCAAACCCATGTCCATTGAGTTGGTGATGCCATCCAACCATCTTGTCCTCTGTCATCCCGTTCTCCTCCTGCCCTCAATCTTTCCCAGCATCAGGGTCTTTTCAAATGAGTCAGCTCTTCACATCAGGTGGCCAAAGTATTGGAGTTTCAGCTTCAACATCAGTCCTTCGAATAAATATTCAGGACTGATCTCCTTTAGAATGGACTGGTTGGATCTCCTTGTAGTCCAAGGGACTCTCAAGAGTCTTCTCCAACACCACAGTTCAAAACCATCAATTCTTTGGCACTCAGCTTTCTTCACAGTCCAACTCTCACATCCATACATGACCACTGGAAAAACCATAGCTTTGACTAGACGAACCTTTGCTGGCAAAGTAATGTCTCTGCTTTTTAATATGCTGTCTAGGTTGGTCATAAGTTTCCTTCCAAGGAGTAAGCGTCTTAATTTCATGGCTGCAGTCGCCATCTACAGTGATTTTGGAG
>NW_011494744.1:341625-369069 GCF_000754665.1 Bison bison bison | reverse complement strand
GTTTTCTGAATGTTGAGCTTTAAGCCAACTTTTTCACTCTCCTCTTTCATTTTCATCAAAAGGCTCTTTAGTTCTTCACTTTCTGCCATAAGGGTAGTGTCATCTGCATATCTGAGGTTATTGATATTTCTCCCAGCAGTCTTGATTCCAGCTTGTGCTTCCTCCAGCCCAGCGTTTCTCATGATGTACTTTGCATATAAGTTAAATAATTAGGGCGACAATATACAGCCTTGACATACTCCTTTTCCTATTTGGAAGCAGTCTGTTGTTCCATGTCCAGTTCTAACTGTTGCTTCCTGACTCTCCATTAGTACTGTATAGGAGTTTGAATTCATATCATTGCCAGCATTTCATGTCGTTAGTCTTTTTAACCTTAGCCGTGAAATGAATTTCATGTAGTTTTATTTTGTATTTTCTTAATTACTAATGTAGAGTTAATTTTTGTGTTTGTAATGGCTGTTAATGTGTTTTCTTTTGTAAAGTTTCTGTTTATATCTTTTGCCCAGTTATTGGGTTATTTGCATTTTTGTTGATACATGAGTTCTGATTGTTGTCAGATACATATACTGTATTTTCTTTCTGTTCCTGGCTTGCTTACTCAATTTCTTAATGATATCTTTTTTTAGTGATATCTTTTAATAAGCAGAAAACTTTAAATTTTGTAATAGTCCAAATCATTACTTTTTTTCTTTTGATGGTTAGTACTCTTTTTGTCTTGTATAAGAAGTATTTGTCTATCACAAGGTTATCAAGGTTTGTGATAACCTTGTGAAAATTTATCACAAGTTTCACCACTCCATACATAAAATCTATGATGAAATGATATACCTAAACATCAAACCAAGAACCAAACACAAACCTTGTGATAAATTTTCACAAGGTTATTCTCTGTTTTCTTCTGAAAGCTTTATGGTTCTTGGTTTGATGTTTAGGTATATCATTTCATCATAGATTTTATGTATGGAGTGGTGAAACTCAAGCTTCCTATATTTCCAGTTGAATATTCAGTTGTTGGCATCATTTATAGGACTTCATTTGAATTGACTTAATCCTTGTTTTCATATTCTTAAAATGGAATTTGGTCATAGCTAACCAATGAAGTCTACCTTTGGTCATAAATTGGTGCTGTGTCACAGATAAATTGACACTCTTTAAGTTTGATACAGTTTTAAACTATATTTACTTTGTCCCTTTCCCTGCAGTGAAGGTAATTACTTACAGAAAGTAAAAAAATTTTATATTCTTGAACGGAACTAACTATAGATTTTTATTCAACATGTGAAATGATCTTCACAGTGATTCAGTTCAGTTCAGTTGCTCAGTCACGTCCGACTCTTTGCGACCCCATGAATCGCAGCACGCCAGGCCTCCCTGTCCATCACCAACTCCCGGAGTTCACCCACACTCATGTCCATCGAGTCAGTGATGCCATCCAGCCATCTCATCCTCTGTCGTCCCCTTCTCCTGCCCCCAATCCTTCCCAGCATCAGTCTTTTCCAATGAGTCAACTCTTTTCATGAGGTGGCCGAAGTATTGGAGTTTCAGCTTCAGCATCAGTCCTTCCAGGGAACACCCAGGACTGATCTCCTTTAGGATGGACTGGTTGGATCTCCTTGCAGTCCAGGGGACTCTCAAGAGTCTTCTCCAACAGCACAGTTCATTATGTTACTGCAATTTTGATTAGTAGTTACATTTTCTGATTAATGGAGGGTAGAAGCATAATTATGTATTAAACTTTTATCTGAACTTTTTTCTTTACAGGATGAGAGCTCCTCTTCTAATATGTGTGTAGAAGATCTTCAGAAAAATAAAGATTCAAATAGTAAAATTAAAGATAGATTATCTCAAACGGTTAGGCAAAATACGAAATTCTTTTTTGACCCTGTTCGGAAATGTAACGGACAGCCAGTACCCTTTCAGCAACCAAAACACTTCACGGGAGGAGTGATGCGGTGGTACCAAGTGGAAGGCATGGAATGGCTTAGGGTAATACAGCCTCAATTTTGATTCAAGATATTGTTTCACTATTTAATAACCTATTAATATGATATAACACAACTTGAGCTGTTCCTCCTGTGTTTCACTATTATATATAAGACATGTATTGCTGTATAAATACTTATTTTCTAATTTATTTACCCAGAGTAAGTTTTTGAAAGTGAAAATTTATCTTATTCAAGGCTACCAACATTTTTATGGCTTTGGAAACCGAGTTCACACAGTGTTTTTATAACTTAAAGTGTGAATATGTCAGTCTCATCATAATTATCCTCTTTGGATTAAAGGAAGAAATAAACTGCTGATTCAATAGATGTTTATATCAGCATTCAAATAGAGTGTATGTTATTTTTGTCCAGATGCTTTGGGAAAATGGAATTAACGGTATTTTAGCAGATGAAATGGGATTGGGGAAGACAGTTCAGTGCATTGCTACAATTGCATTGATGATTCAGAGAGGTGTACCTGGACCTTTTCTCGTCTGTGGCCCTTTGTCTACACTTCCTAACTGGATGGCTGAATTCAAAAGATTTACACCAGAAGTAAGACATGCTTCCTTTTGTTAAATATATTATCATTACAAATATTTTATTATTTTGTTGCCCGAATTAAGTTATAGATCTCTTATTACAATTATGTTGATTTCTGTGTCTACATCTTATTTAACCTATCTTTCAATATCAGCAATACCTTCTGTAAGTTTATATAGAATACGTATTAGTAATCTCAGAAATCTTGCCTGACATATCCCTGGGTGATTTGTAGTGCATTGAATACTTTGACCCACCTGAGACAGACCTTGGTAGAATTTATTTTTTAATTCTATTCATCCTTATTATAATGTTTTCCTTCCATATGTGTTTTAGCCACATCCTTGCCTTAGGAGAAGTACACATTCCAGAAATAACTTTGCCATTTCTTTCACTTTACACTTGATTTGTTTTTGTGGCCCTTTTTATCCTCCCACTGTAGCCCAGCAGTTAAAATTGGTTGACTATTTTATTATAGAAAGATAGAACTAAAGTTAAATTATGTTTTTTCTCTCAGAAATGTTTAACTTCATATTTTCCAAATTGTTGTTATTTATATTTTGTTCTAAAGTTTGTTACCAATCAATCTAATAAAATATTTTAGATTCCTACTATGTTATATCACGGGACCCAGCAAGAGCGTCGGATATTGGTAAAGCATATTCACGAACGGAAAGGGACACTACAGATTCATCCTGTGGTGATCACTTCATTTGAGATAGCCATGAGAGACCGAACTACATTACAGGTACGAATGGTCTTACTGGAGTCTTTGTAATCCATAAATCACATTTCTGAAAATTTATATCACCTTCCAGTAGCATTGGTTCAATTTTTTTTTTTTCTAATGGAATAGATTACATTGGGTATATTCCTTTAGAACCTAGAGGTTTATATTAACCAAAAGATTGAGATGAAGATTGTAGTCTGTAACAGGAAAATTAAAGCCTTTGGCACTTAAATCTTGGTAGCCACAACACCATTTAAATAATTTTTATCTCTTTTCCTTTTTTTTTTTTTTTATTTTTTTTTATTTTTTTGGCTATGATGAAAATTCTACTGCCATTTAATGTTTCAGAGCATATAGAACTAACAAAGTCTTTCAGTTCCTTTTTTAGGACTCCAGGATAACACTAATTAAAACTTGACAAAGCATTAGAAAGGAAAACTACAGACTACTTTGCCTAAAGAATGTGAATGGAAAATTCTTAAATACATAACAGCAGGTGGACTTTATTAGTTCAAGACCAAGTGAGGACTGTTAGGAATACAAGTATAGTTTCAGAAAATCTAACTTACTCTCTTAGTAGATCAGAGGAAAACATGATTATCTCAATAGATACAGAAATACCATTCAATAAAATTGGACATTCATTCCTAATAAAGTGGTTTTGTTTTTACAATTGCTTTTAGGAGAAATTGTGAGACCATCGTATAAAATGTTTCCCCTGAATTCCTTTTCTAGAATTGCTATTGGAAATACTTAATAGTGGATGAAGGACACAGAATTAAGAACATGAAGTGCCGCCTAATTAGGGAGTTAAAACGATTCAATGCGGATAACAAACTTCTTTTGACTGGTACTCCTTTGCAGAACAATTTATCAGAGCTTTGGTCATTGCTAAACTTTTTGCTGCCAGATGTATTTGATGACTTGAAAAGGTAGGTAAGCCAGTTATTTAATTATTGCCTGTGTTTTTCTAAAAGTCTCAAAATCTGTGTTCATAGATTAATTTCTTTCTTCTAGGTAGCTGGACTTTAATAATAGCTTTTGGCTAGTTCTTTGTAGTATATATATTCTCTATTTTTTTCTAGTTTTATTGAAAAATAATTGATATACATTACTGTATAAATTTAAGATGTACAGTATGATGGTTTGATTTACATATATTGTGAAGTGATTACCACAATAGGTTTAATTAAAATCCATCATCTCAAATAGATAGAATAAAAAGAAAAAGTTTTCCTCCTTGTGATGAGAACTCGTAAGATCTATTCTCTTAACGACTTTATGTGTCATAAAGCCTTATTAGCTATGGTTGTCATGTTGTATATCATATCCCTAGTGTTTATTTTATAACTGGAAGTTTGTACTTTTTAACCATCTTCCTCCAAATCCCCCTCCCCTAGTAAGTCCTACTTTTGACACAAATTATGAGAAGAGATAAATGAAACAGTTAATTTTAAAGTTTTTATTGTATTGATTAAAGGAAAACTTTTATACTGCTTAGTTTTTATTTTTTTTTATTTTTTTGACTATGGCTCATGATTTGTGGGATTCTAACACCCCATCCAGGGATTGAACCTGCATCCGTGGCAGTGAACGCTCCCAATGTCTTAACCACTGGACTTCCTGGGAATTCTCTGCCTTAAAATATTTTTATAATGTTCCTTATTGTCTTAACTTTCACTTTCATATGGATTTTTCTCATTATATTCTTACAAACAAGGGATAGAGAGGTTGAATACATCCCCTCACAGATAAGAAAACCCAAGTGTCAAATTATTAAAAATATAACTAGTTAATGCCAGACTCGAAAATATAACCAAGGTCTCTCAGTTTCGCCCTCATGTTTTTTATTCTAGAAGCTGTATTTGAAGCATATAGCATAAAAGAACAAAGTATAAACATAGTTTTCAGAAAATCAGTATGCTCAGGATCAAAAAGTAAATAGTCTTATCAGACATTAAAAATAGGCAAAATAACTGATTTATACTTTGGCATCAATGAAGTAAGAATGTTAATTTTATATGGGAAAGTAACTTAATATTTTTGAGAACGTGTTCCTCCTTGGGTAACAGGATGTTAGCCCAAGGCCAAGGTGTCTTAGGGAACATTTATTGAAAGAGATTTCCAGGTCCTGTGTATTTCTGCTTAGTTAGAACACTGAGGTAGGAGCTGGGAATCTGTATTCATAAAATGTACCTCAGGTGATGAAATTTTGGGAATATCTGGTCTAACTACTGTTATTAGCATTTTCCCTAATTGTATTTACTGACAATATTAGTGCAAACATACTTATATTTAATAGTTCATGTTAATAGGGTTTTGTTTTGTTTTACATTATGAAGAACTTAAGGATATTAATAGAAATCATTATTGGCATTCATATATGTTGAATCCTAAAACATTGTAGTGGGTCACATTTTTACCAAAATAGAGTCATATGCCCTTGATGTTCAGAGACAGTTTTTATTTCTATAACTTTATTAAAATGTTTCATAAAATGTGTATCTTAGGATGTGAGGGTGATATGGCTGTGACGTCTGTCATCCCCCTGATGGCTAGGGTGGATTTGACAATCGAAAGGCCAGTGTCCCTTTCCTCCCATGAGATATGTGCGTTCTTCCTGGAGCTGCATATTTGGTGGAAGAGGACGTTTCCCAGTAGAGGTGGACCTGTCTCAAGGTCCATTTGTAGGAGAACATGGGGTAGGCAAGCTTCTAGGACTCCAGACATATCCAAATGAAGTCTGCCTTTAAAGAAAGAGGGAGAAAAATGTACCTTAATATTTATTTGGTGTAAATACTATTGTAAGATAATATATTTATAAATCAGAAAAAATGTTCCCTTTGGGAAAATGCTGCTTCATAATATACAGATTAATATAAAGTTTAAAATGTAAAAATGTATTAATATAATTGATTTATGTTGATAGGTTAACTTATAATTTTTTCTTTTACAGCTTTGAATCTTGGTTTGATATCACTAGTCTTTCTGAAACTGCTGAAGATATTATTGCTAAAGAGAGAGAACAGAATGTATTACATATGCTGCATCAGGTTTTTTGATTTTCTTATTCTGCTTACTATAGACTCACAGAATAAAAGAGACACCTTAGAAATTACATATACAACCTGTTGTAGATTTTGAAAAATGGGCATCCTGCACCCCAGTTTAACTTCCCCTCCTGTCCTTTCCCCTCTCCCTGAGGTCTCATGGTGTGACAGCAGCACTAAAGGGCATTTTCAAACTGTTGTTGTTTCCACGTATACTCATTTTATCCCTGATGGTTATATACATGTTTGTCAGCCCAAAATAAAAATAAGTGATTTTTATGCAGTGTTTACCAATAATAGTTGCGTAATTTACTTACAAACTGTGTGATCCATTCTGCCATTTCATACAGATTCTATCTATCCTATCTGTCTTTAAACAAACACAGTCTTTCAAAAGTCTCGTAGTTTCTTATGTGGGCCTGCATTTTTTCTCAATTGTGCTTTGACAATTTTATTCAAAATCTTTCTGAAAAAGTTTTATGACTTTGAAGTAAGACAGTACAGAAATCAAAACTAAAAATAATATCCCAAATCATGAATTTTTTTCCTGATAATTGCATGTAGGTGTATTTGTTTCTGAACTGCTGCCTACAGATACTTTTTTCTTAACCTACTGGTAATGTTCTGTCTCTGGCTAAATTAAAGCCTCGCTGTGCTTGGCTCTATACCTGTGAAGTACTTAAGTACAGAGCCCTAAAAATGAACTTTCTATATGTAAATTTTAAGATAAGGCTGTAAAGAATATATAGTTTTTCTTTTAAACACCTAAACAGTTTAATAATGGTGTAATTATTGCTTCTCTTTTGTTTTTAAAATGTGGAAATCTCTTGTCATCACAGCTGATGAAAGAATAATTTTAAGTCTGAAGTTTTAAAACTTACAGAAGGAAACTTTTCATGTCTACTTTTCTGGGTCAGTTGTTTTTGGTTTTTTACTAATTCAAAACCTCACTTTAAAAAAATATGGCCTATAACTTTATCCCTAAGAAGTATAGATACCATCTTATTTTTGCTTTTTAAAATATTCAAGTTATACTAAAATTTTTGTAAAATAATAAGTTGTGAACTATAACAGATAAACACTGTGAGTTTATCATGTGGTGGTCTGGTCCAGAAAATTTCTCGGAGATATTTTATATCACTTTTTGAGATGTGATAGTTTCATATAGGAAGAAAGGAAGAAGGGATAAAATGGTATTTGGGAGAGTATTCCTTGAAAATACAGAAATGTTTAATATTTACATAAATTTATTCGTGTTTAAATTTTAGATTTTAACACCTTTCTTACTGAGAAGACTAAAATCTGATGTTGCCCTTGAAGTTCCTCCTAAACGAGAAGTAGTTGTTTATGCACCACTTTCAAAGAAACAAGAGATCTTTTACACAGCCATTGTGAACCGTACAATTGCAAACATGTTTGGATCCAGTGAGGTAGAGTGTGGACTTGAAATAACCTGTAAATGACAGTTGGCATAGAAAATTTTCATGGTTCATTTCAGTCTTAATATAAGGCTCATCGCCTGTTTTCATGACTTTTTACAATAAGGCTCATTACCTGTTTTCATGACTTGTTGAGGGTGAATTTCTAATTGGAGTATAAGGCATCGGGCCAATAGCAAAAACTGTCTAAAGTTCAGGTGATGGTTTCTGCAATAACTGCTCTATAGTCATCTGAAATACTGTGTGGGGATGAACTTGAAAATAAATTTGAACAAGCACACAGTATACTAAGGCTTGCCAACTAGACCAGTCACCTCAAATATATAATCCCTTTACAGGAGATTGGTGGTAGCCAAAAACTTTAATAAAATCCTCTATCTGAAAGAAACATCTCTTTTAGTCAGCCATCATATTATAAGAAATTGAATTGGAATGTGATTATCTTACAACTGGAGATCAGGAGACCCTCAAATTTTAAGATGTCCAGATTTTTGACTGTTTGCCATGGACCTATGTCTTTCTTTTTAAAGCACTTAGGGTTATGCATCTTTGTTTTGTACAGTTATTAGACCATTTTTATTTTAATTGAAGGAATCTCTGGCTTTTTAGCTGTTAGACAATTAAACTAGTTGTCTATTGGGAGGAATTTCATTGCTGTATTATACCAATCCAAAGAAGTACCCTCTGTAATGATACACAGGGTTTTATTTCAGCCCAAACCTATTACATTCCTTTATATAAATTCAGAAGTTTTATCTATCATTTTTTTCCATTGTGATATGAATGCATTAACTCTGAAAGTAGATATGGGCATCAGTGTTAAAATAATGAAATCTCACAGGAAGACATTTACATTTGGCTATAGTTTATGGATCTTTGGTTTTGTACCTTTGAAAATTATGAAACTCAGTGATGAAAGACAGAAGTTTTTTTTTAGTATCTTAAAACACTTCATGCATAAAAATATTATGCCCTACTTTGTATATACGTACATATAGAATTTAAGGGTATGCTTTTTAAACTTATTTCTTTAATTTATTCTATTACAGAAAGAAACAGTTGAGCTGAGTCCCACTGGACGACCAAAACGCCGAACTAGAAAGTCAGTAGATTACAGCAAAATAGATGATTTCCCTAATGAATTAGAAAAACTGATCAGCCAAATACAGCCAGAGGTAGACCGAGAAAGGTGTGAGTTTAAAAATAGATTTTTTAAAAGTATTCTTTAAACTGTATTTTTTTTTTTTAATTTCTTGTATTCATGGATTATACATTTTGGGCAGAACTATTGTGGAAACAAGTGTCCCTATAGAATCTGAAGTTAATCTGAAGTTGCAGAATATAATGATGCTACTTCGAAAATGCTGTAACCATCCATATTTGATTGAGTACCCTATAGATCCAGTTACACAAGAGTTTAAGGTAAATACTATTTAATAATATACTATTTTGATTTCTGACTTTTTATGTCGTGTAAAAGTGTCATTTTGTTATTATTTGCAGTAAATACTTTGCTGTTTGTCATGAAGATTGTAATCCTTTTAGTAAGTAGAGATGATAGTCTTCTACCTCCAGATAAAGGTTATTTTCTATATGTAAGCTAATATTTTATTTATATGTTTTATATAAATAGCTAAGAATCCCCCTAAATTTAGAGTGACATTAGAAATATAAGTCTTTTTAGTAACCAGTTGGCTTCTACTCCATGTTTTACTTACTGTCTGTTTTAGAGGTTATTGTCACCTTTTCAGTATTCCTTTAGTTAGCATTCAGCTTGTCAGTCAGTCTGACGGCTCATTGCTTAAATTTCAACAAGTAGCCACAAAACAGAACAAAAGGTTGATGTTGAGTTGCAGACTCCCAGATCAAATGAATGAAATTGGTCTCTTGGGTGGTTGATGGGAAGACAACATATATTAAGTGACATCTGTTCTCAGTGACTCTAAATAACCCTATTTTAGAGTAAGTTCCTCATCCTTGGCATATTGATATTTGGGGCCAGATAATTCTTTGTTAAGGAGATACTGTCTTGTTGTCCAGCATCCGTAGCCTTTAGCCACCAGATGCCACATAATTCCCCTCTCCCGGCTGTGTCAACCTCAAGTATATTTCAGGCACTGCCCAGTATACCCTGGGGTGGAGGGCAAATTTGCCCCAATTAAGAACGACTGCTTTAAAGCTTTTCATTGAACAAGGAAGAAGATAATCTCTGGAGGGTATTGGTGTTTCATCAGATTAATTTCATCTTTGATACTTAGGTTACTTACAAGCTCTTACACTTTCTTTCAT
The DNA here is from genome assembly GCF_000754665.1 of Bison bison bison. Classification (NCBI taxonomy): domain Eukaryota; kingdom Metazoa; phylum Chordata; class Mammalia; order Artiodactyla; family Bovidae; genus Bison; species Bison bison. Next base: position 359,033 of record NW_011494744.1, on the reverse strand, counting down.
TTCTTCTAAGAATTTTGGCAGTGACTTTCATACACATTTGGTTGAAAGTGTACTCAGTTATAAAGAATAAACCTCAACATTAAGTTGAATTTAATGTTTTATTATACAGACTTTTGGGGTGAGGGGTGGGGAGGATAGATTTTAAACTATAGTTTGTATTTTGTGAGATTGTTGATTTTAAATTCTAGAGTATATCTTTCCTTGAGAACTATCTCCTGATAAAAATCAAATAACAAAGTTGGTTTAAAAGGTGGGACTTATTTGTCTTTGAAAACTTAAACCTGTAAACATGGTTTTTATTTTGACAAAAACAGATTATTACTTGTGACTATTTTTTTCTGTTTTTTGTTTTTTTGTTTTTTTTTTCCTTTCTTTGCTCAAGGTTGATGAAGAGCTGGTAACAAATTCTGGGAAATTCTTAATTTTGGATCGAATGCTGCCAGAACTAAAAACCAGAGGTCACAAGGTGTGATACTTTTGATTGGGTTTTTGGCTATATAATTATTTTTTGTTAGTAAGTATAGATACTAAAGTATATTTAAATTTCAGGTGCTGCTTTTTTCACAAATGACAAGAATGTTGGACATTTTGATGGATTACTGTCACTTTAGAAATTTCAACTTTAGTAGGCTTGATGGATCCATGTCATATTCAGAGAGAGAAAAAAATGTAAGACTGCTTATGTCATACATACTTAATTCTTTGTAACTTCTTTCTTGATTTCTGAAGTAATGGTCAATAGACCTAGGGACTTCCTGGTGGTGCAGTGGTTAAGACTGTGCTTCTGCTGCAGAGGGCACAAGGTTGGGTCTTTGGCTGAGCAACTGGGATCCCACATGCCCTGTGGCACAACCAAAAAATAAAAATAAAAAGACTTACATCTTAGGACCTCTGGCTTATTACCACAACCTGGGCGATAGGCATGATTATTTCGTTTCATGGGAGATGAATCTGATAGTTTTATCTCTTTTCCACCAAATTGGTCTTTTCAACTTTATGGCTTCTGCTGCTACTGCTAAGTTGCTTCAGGGGCTGTCAGTATTTATTTATCCCACATCAGAAGTCCTGTAGATGCTTGAGAACTATACCCAGCTTGAAGAATGCTGGCTTATTATATCCCATGGCACACCACTGCCTTCCCCCTCCTTTGCTGATAAACAGATGGTGATAAGGTAGCTACTTACTAGTCAGTTTTATCCACATTCCAGGAAGGAACAGTTTCTTTCTTAATTCCTTATGTTTACATCCCTTTTGCTTTTAGATACACAGCTTCAACACAGATCCAGATGTGTTTATCTTTTTAGTGAGTACCCGAGCTGGTGGCCTGGGCATTAATTTGACTGCAGCAGATACTGTTATCATTTATGATAGTGATTGGGTAAGTTGGAAATGTAGCAGTAGATTGTATTTCCATTCTAATCTTTCATTGTATATTTTGCAATTTCATTTACCTGTTTTGAAAACATATCCACTATAAGATGAGAATCATTGCTTTGTGAAGTGTTCTGTGTGTAAAGACTTAAACGTATTTTATTACCGAAGTAACGCTTAGAAGCCTAAATTGAGTTAAGGCACTGTTTAAAAGATTCTGGTTGGATCATCCTATTGACTCTACCCACGTAGTATGAGTTTAACTAATTTTAACCTTAAACTGTTAAATGTTTTTCTTTTTAACTTTTAAGAACCCCCAGTCTGATCTTCAGGCCCAGGATAGATGTCATAGAATTGGTCAGACAAGGCCAGTTGTTGTATATCGTCTTGTTACAGCAAATACTATTGATCAGAAAATTGTGGAAAGAGCAGCTGCTAAAAGAAAACTGGAAAAGTTGATCATCCACAAAAGTAAATAATATTTTGTAGTACTTTTTTGCTTCAGTTGTCTATTGTGTGTTGTGAGTTTTGTTGTTGTTGTTAACTTTCTTTATAAAAGAAATCAGTGTAGGATTTAAATAGGCAGTGGGGAATTTGAAGCTATATGTACTTTTAAAGTATCTTATCTTAAAGTCTGAAGTCTGTCATGGAGCTTTGACATGATGTTATTGATTATTCTCTTTTTTCATTAAAAAAAAGTTTTATTGAAGTATAGTTGATTTCTAATATTATGTTTCAGGTATATAGCATAGTAATTCACAATTTTTATATATTTTACTCCATTTAAAGTTACTGAAAAATAGTGACTTTACTGCCCCTTCCCTTGTCCCCACTAACCACTGGTTCTCTATATCTGTGAGTCTGTTTTCTTGTTTGATTTTTTGGATTCCACATGTAAGTTTTAGCATACAGTATTTGTCTTTCTGTCCTTTTTCACTAATCATAATACCCTCTAGGTTCATCCATGCTTCAAATGGCAGAATTTCTTTTTTTTTATGATAACTGATACTCCATTTTGTACCCTTCCTTATCCATTCATCAGTTGAACACTTCGGTTGCTTCCATACTTGGCTATCATAAATAATGTTCCTATGAACATTGGGATGCATGCATCTTTTCAAATTAGTATTTTTGTTTTCTTCAGATACATACCCAGGAATAGAATTGCTGGATCATATGGTATTGTGTTGGCCAAAGAGTTCATTCTGGTTTTTCTGTAACTATCTTACAGGATGGGATGGATTAAGAGATTAGGACTGACATATATACACTATTATGTATATAGGTAACTAATGAGAACTGACTGTCTAACTCTGGGAACTCTACTTAGTGCTATGTGGTACCCTAAATGGGAAGGAAATCCAAAAAAGGGGGGATATATGTATACATACAGCTGATTGACCTTGCTGTACAGCAAAAACTAACACAACATTATAAAGTAACTTTAATAATTGATAATTGAAATCGCTCAGTCATGTCTGACTCTTTGCGACCCCGGGGACTGTAGCCCACCAGGCTTCTCCATCCATGGATTCTCCAGCCAAGAATACTGGAGTGGGTTACCATTTCCTTCTCCAGGGGATCTTCCCAACCCAGGGATTGAACCCGGGTCTCCCGCATTGGAGGCAGATGCTTTAACCTCTGAGTCTATACTCCAATTTAAAAAAAGAAGATTAAAGGAATATTGAAGTAGTGCTACAATAAAATTCCTTACTTTGCCGAGCCCCCACTATTTAAAAAATATTTGATTCCAGTATACCCTTTTCATAGTTTTAATAATAGAATATTAAAAACACAGCAATTTTTTATCTAGAAAAGATTCTGAGAAATAGGGAAAGTGGTGTGGGTGAGGCATTGGCATTTTATGTTCTGTTCCCTGAGAGTCCTTGAAAATAAAATTCTCTTTGGGCAAATGACTTACTTGGTGGCTGCCTTACAAAAAATTGAAAATCATCTTATGTACATTTTGAAGCATAGAGAAATCATAATAATGTTGAAAATCACTAACAATTTATGCTGCTTTTCTACTCACAAAAACTTTCTCCATTGTATTTGATTTTGAGAGAAATAATGGGTTAGGTTTTAGACATCTTTAATTTGACTTGATGGAGCATTCAGATTGTAGTTAGAATTTCTATTGAAGGAAGAAGGTGCTTGATCCAAGTAAGATTTTGTGCAGATTAAAGTTTTTTCACCTATGCTGCTTTTAGGGATTTGAATGATGAAATAAATTGTATTTTGTTTATTGAATTTGGTTTAAATGGTGTGTGCTGTGTGCTTTAGTTGCTCAGCTTTGTCCGATTTTTTGTGACCCCATGAACTGTACAGGCTAGGTTCCTCTGTTCATGGGGATTCTCCAGGCAAGAATACTGGATGGGTTCCCACGCCCTCCTCCAGGGGACCTTCCCAACCAAGGGATCGAACCCAGGTCTCCCTCATTATTGGTGAATTCTTTACCAACTGAGCCACCAGGGAAGCCCAAGAATACTGGAGTGGGTAGCCTATCCCTTCTCGAGGGGAACTTCCCAACCCAGAAATCAAACCGGGGTCTCCTGCATTGCAGGTGGATTCTTTACCAGCTAAGCTACCAGGGGATTTTAAATTAGGTACAGTTTATAGTTTTATTTTCCCAAGTTTTATTTTTAGTAATTTTAGAGATTAATTTCTGAGAACAAGGTGAAAATAATTTTTTAAATGCTAGCAATATTTTATTGAGGTGTAATACACATACAGTAAAATCCCAAGCTAAGTGTATGGCTTGATGCCTCCAACAAGTTATACTCAAATAATTGTCATCCATATCAAGGTAACATTTCTGTTTTCCAAGAAAGTTTCCCTTTCCAGTATTTCCCAGACTCTTGCTCCTTACTAGAAGGCAGTCACTATTCCAGTTTTTGTCACATGGGTTAGTTTTTCCTTTAACTTCACACTGGATTCATTTGTACATATTCTTCTTTTGCCTAAGCTACTTATATATGATGTATTTTGAGATTCATCTCTGTTGTTGTGTTAGAAGATTGTGATTTTTTTTTAACTGCAAAATAATTAATCCATTCTTTTGTTGATTGATGTTTGGTTTACAGATTTTGGTTCTTACGAATAAGGTCCTTTTGTTACAACTATTAATGAACATACGTATTTATTTGTGCTTTGTCTTCGGGTGGGTATATGTTTACCTACAGAAAACTACCAGACTTTTCCCAAGTGGACATACCGTTTTACTCCCACCTGCAAAGTATGAGAACTGCAATTGCTTTTCTTTTTTTACCAACACTGGGTTTGTCTGTCCTTTTTATTTAATGTAGGGTATTCTGATTGGTTTGTAATGTGTTATATTTTGGTTTTAAAAGCAATTTTGAGTGTTTTTAATTTTTTGTAAATTTTTTCCAGATCATTTCAAAGGTGGTCAATCTGGATTAAATCAATCTAAGAACTTTTTAGACCCTAAGGAATTAATGGAATTATTAAAATCAAGAGATTATGAAAGGTGAGGTTGTTTTTACTTTAGAAAAATATAATTCATAGTTTTGATTTATCCTATAGACCTGAATATTTTGTTTTCCTATAGGGAAGTAAAAGGATCAAGAGAGAAAGTCATTAGTGATAAAGATCTGGAGTTGCTGTTAGATCGAAGTGATCTTCTTGGTAAGTATCTCTTATGGTTTTACTTACTATTTCTATGGAAACTTTGAAACATATACGTAAGTAGAGAGAAGTACAATATACCCCTGTGTATAACGCATTCTGCCCTAATAGTTTACAACATTTAGCCAATTTTGTTTCATTGCCATTTTCTTCAATCAGAATGTTAAATTTATGCCATAGCCACTTTTAGGCATCTTTTATTGAGAAGAACATGTTTTTAAATATCGTCACTATGTCATTATTACACTTGAGAGAATTGGCCCTAAAACTTTAATAGCAGCTAATACCCAGTTCATATCCAAATTTTTCCACTTGTCCCAGTCTTTTTACAGTTTGAATCAGGATCCAAATTCCATTGTTCTTGCTATCTTTTTTCTTCTCTATCACTTTCCTCCTCACTTTTGTTATTCCATGCTGTCGATTTGTTGGAGAAACTGGGTTATTTCAGTGAAACGACCTGCATTCCAGAATTGACCAACTTCTTCCTATCATTGTTCTTTGACTTGTTCCTCAATCTACTTATTTTCTGTGAAGTGGCAAATAGCTGTGAAAATAACTCTACTGGCTTAATAAGATCCAAGTTCTGTATTTTAGGAATACCAGTGCTTTGTTCTCATTTTAAATCATATAAAGAGATGCTTCATGTCTGGGTTTCTTATTTTTAGTTAGCTAAGATTAAGATTAATCAGCTGATTCAGGCTGATTCTCATTTAGTGTTCTGTTCTTCTATTTAACCTGACTTTTTAGCATTTATTTATTATGGTTTAGAACCATTTTTTTGAGCATTACAAAATGCTGATTTTCTTATTCTGTCATTGCTTTATTAGCTGGAATTAGTCTATTATAACTTTCCCGTATAAATTATTTGGTTACTCTGAGATACAATCTACATAAAGCAAGATAGGGCTTCCCTGGTAAGTCAGTTGGTAAAGAATCTGCCTGTAGTACAGGAGACCCGGGTTTGATCCCTGGGTCAGGAAGATCTCCTGGAGAAGGAAATGGCAACCCACTCTAGTAATCTTACCTGGAAAATCCTATGGGGGAGCCTGGCTGGCTGCAGTCCACAGGGCTGCAAGATAAATTGCTTCTTTTATGTATAAATTGTAAGAATAATGAGTTGATGCCTACAAATGGTGATCATAAGTTATTTTGAATACAAATAAATATTTAAAACTCATCCTTTCCTACTCATTCTGTACCATGGGTATCTATGCTTTTGATTATTTATGTATATTATATCTCCAGAGTGGAAATAAATAATGGTATCTTTTCCTAATTGTGTTTAGCAGTGTTACATTAGTAGCTTGCTATTGGTGATGGCAGGCATAGAAACAGAAAAAGGTAAACTACAGCCCTTTTTGGGGAATAGGGAGTCTGTTGTTAAACACCAGCACACCACGGGGTATAGCGTCATGATATCTTCAACTTAGTTTCAAATAGCTCTTCTAAAATTTGTCATCTTACTGAATTGAGAGAATTCTTTATATATTCTGGACGCAAATCCTTTATCAGATACGTGCTTTGCACATATTTTCTCCCAGTCTGTAGTTTATCTTTGTACTTCCTTTGTGTCTCTTAAAGAGCAGAAGGAAAAATTTTGATGAAGTTACATTTATCTTTTTATTGTTATTACTCACAATTTTGGTGTTGTATCTAATCTTTGCCTAGTAAAGTTGTGATTTTTTTTTTTCCTTCTTTTTAACTAAAAAAAATTTTTTGGCCACACCACATGGCATGTGGGATCTGGTTTCCTGACCGGGGACTAAACCACACCCCTTGCACTGTTGTGTGGAGCCTTAATCACTGGACCACTAGGGAAGTCTGATGTTTTATAGTCTCATATTTGAGTTAAATTTTATGTAGGGTATAAGGTAAGGGTCTTAATTCATTTTTTTGCACGTTGTCCAAAAAAACTGTCTCTGCACAATTTATTGAAGATTATTCTTTCCCTTTTGAATTGCTTTGGCACCTTGGTTGGAAATCTGTTGATCATAAATGTGAAGGGTTTTTTCTATACTCTCAGTTCTCTCCTACTCCTATTCATCTGTTTGTTAATCCTGTGCCAGTACCACAGTCTTGATTTTTGTTTCATGGTGAGTTTTGAAATTGTGAAGAGTGAATCCTCCAGTTTTGTTCCTCTTTTTCAAGTTGGTTTTAGCTGTTCTGAGTTCTTTGCATGTTTATGTGAATTTTAATTTTCATATAGTACAGGAAAAATGAGATAAAGATAAACCATTATGGCCAAATCTTAAATATATTCTCAAATAAACAGCAGCAGCATAGAAGGCATACAAGGACAGGGTAACATCTGAAACTATTAATTGACATTAACTGAATAAAAAAGAACTAGATTCTGAAAACCCACTTGACGTACCATCATAATCAACCTCATAATTCTTAAATATGATAAAGAAAATGTTCTTAATCTGAAAAAATGCATTCATTTAGTAAATTACTATGAAAATCAAGAACAGTTGAGTGTAACAGCTGTCACTCCCACTGTACATTATAAAACATAATGCAGTGTACAGGAAAGTCTTAACTAATGCTATAAGATAATAAAAATAGGAATAATTAGTTTCATTATACTGCTTTTGCAGGTGGTATAATTATCTCCATAGAAAATCTGAGGGAATCTAAAAGTTAGAATTCAAAAAGTTGGCTATAAATTAATAGTATATGTATTAGCAGTAATTATTTAGAAAATAGATGTTTACAACAGCTACTAAACTAACATACCTAGAATTAAATATAATAATTTCTTTAAGACCTTTATAGAAAAGCTATGAAACATCCAAGGACAATAAGAGAAGGACTGAATACATGACAAATTTAACTGTATTTATGGATACGATTAACTTGTATTCCTTACATTAATCTTCTAGTTAAAATCCATAATATTATGGCTTTTTTAAGAGCTTTGACAGGCTGTTTTTAAAATTAATATGGAATGGTAAAGGACCAAGAGCCAAGACAATTTTGAAGAACAATGGAATACTTGATATCAGGTACTAAGATTCAATTTAAAAATTATAATAATTAAGACTGTTGAATTAACATATAAGATAAATTTACTGCTGATGTGGCAAATCCAGAAAGTCATCCAAACTTCCATGGAAAAATCAATAAATGATAAATGTCATTTCAAACCAGAGAGGGGAAATTCCTGTTATTCCTTGCAGATACTGCAGGCTGGGTTCCAGAGCACTGAAATAAGCAGATCACACATTTAAAACAATTTTTTTCAGTGCTTATGAAGGTTATGTCTACACTATAAAGTAGTCTGTGTGAAATAACAGTGTCTAAAAAAAAATGCTAACCATTATCTGAGCCTTCAGCAAGTCATAATCTTTTTGGTGGAGGGTTTAAAACAATGTGAGAATTAACCAAAATTAAGACAGACATGAAGTGAGCAAAAAATGGTTCTGATATGCTTGCTCAACATAGGGTTGCAGCAAACCTTCAATTTGTAAAAAATGTAATATCTGCAAAGCACAGTATCAACAATGGTAAATCTCATCATATTCAAGAATAAATTCTAGATAAATTAAGTCATCAAAACTTTAAAAGCAAAACATTTAACTTAAAAAATAGGGAAATATCTGTAGGGTTTTAGGATAGGAAAAGAATTCTTAAATAGGATATAGAACTCTCAAACTAAATGAACAGATTAATAGATTTTATTAAAGGCTTCTGTAAAAACAATACCATAAACAGGTAAATGACAAACCACAAATATCTGCAGTACATAGCAAACAGGAAATGATTACCATACATAAATAAATATCAAGAAAACTGAACAACTTAAGAGCAAACAATTACCAGGAATGAAAGAAACAACCATTGAACATAGAAAGATGCTTCAATCAAAAAATGGGCCAAAGAACTAAGTAGACATTTCTCCAAAGAAGACATACAGATGGCTAACAAACACATGAAAAGATGCTCAACATCACTCATTATCAGAGAAATTCAAATCAAAAGCACTGTGAGCTACCATTTCACGCCAGTCAGAATGGCTGCAATCCATAAGTCTACAAGGAATAAATGCTGGAGAGGGTGTGGAGAGAAGGGAACTCTCTTGCACTGTTGGTGGGAATGCAAACTAGTACAGCCACTATGGAGAACAGTGTGGAGATTCCTTAAAAAACTGGAAATAGAACTGCCTTATGATCCAGCAATCCCACTGCTGGGCATACACACTGAGGAAACCAGAAGGGAAAGAGACACGTGTACCCCAATGTTCATCGCAGCACTGTTTATAATAGCCAGGACATGGAAGCAACCTAGATGCCCATCAGCAGATGAATGGATAAGAAAGCAGTGGTACATATACACAATGGAGTATTACTCAGCCATTAAAAAGAATACATTTGAATCAGTTCTAATGAGATGGATGAAACTGGAACCTATTATACAGAGTGAAGTAAGCCAGAAAGAAAAACAGCAATACAGTATACTAACGCATATATATGGAATTTAGAAAGATGGAAACAATAACCCTGTGTACGAGACAGCAAAAGAGACACCAATGTATAGATCAGTCTTATGGACTCTGTGGGAGAGGGAGAGAGTGGGGAGATTTGGGAAAATAGCATTGAAACGTGTATAATATCATGTATGAAACGAGTCGCCAGTCCACGTTCGATGCATGGTACTGGATGCTTGGGGCTGGTGCACTGGGACGACCCAGAGGGAGGGGAGGGGAGGGAGGAGGGTGGAGGGTTCAGGATGGGAAACGCGGGTATACCTGTGGCGGATTCATTTCGATATTTGGCAAAACGAATACAATATTGTAAAGTTTAAAAATAAAATAAAATTTAAAAAAAAAAAAAAAGATGCTTCAGTCTCCTTAGAAATCCGAGAATGCAGATTAAACCAGAAGTAATTTCATTTCAATAGCTATCATGTTGACAAAAATATAAAAGATTTCAAATTAGCTATGGGAGTATAAAGATACATTTTCATGGTATTTTGCATTCCTACTTTTAAACTAACCATAATTGGGCTTTAAAAAAAAATACATGTATATATATCTCTCTCTCTCAGAATATAATTCACATTGGTGTTTATTGCTAGGTGTATCTTAAATTCAGCAGAAGTGATTTTGATTAGCAAACTGGTGTTTCAGTTTGTTCCCTGGAGGCCAGTTCTCGTTTTAATAAAAGGAGATTTCTTTTTAAGTTCTTACACTTTTTTTTTAATACCTGTTTATTTATTTTTCTCTTAGATCAAATGAATGCCTCAGGACCAGTTAAAGAGAAGATGGGGATTTTCAAGATACTAGAAAATTCTGAAGATTCTAGTTCTGAATGTTTGTTTTAAATTGGAGCTAAAAGAATGTCTTCAAAAAGTTCTTGTTCACATCTAGTGATCTGTATTGGTGTTAAAATCCACATTTTTCACTCTACTTTGATTATATCAGTTTACATAATATAACTGTACCATTGCATAATTTTTGAACCTTATTAAGAGCAAATACATATATTAAGAGTAAATTTAGGTTTTCAGTTAATTTTTCAGGTTCAGTAGTACTTTTGGGTACAGGATGATGTGTACTTAACCACTGCCAGATTTATACAGTCTTCCTGTGGAAGTTTAATGTTTTTCCCCCACCCTCCTTTTTAGCAGCACAGTTCATGGGTTTTTGGTACTTCAGTTATGGAGTAGACTTTGGATGGGGGAAAGACTGGGATGATTCTGTCCATTGTTTAAATAAGGAACGGTTTGAGTTTTAGGGTCTATTTCTATAAAATGGTTTGCCAAATAAATATTTGTTATAAGATCTCATCAGATTATTTTTTCAGATAAATAATGGCTCAGGTGAAATAACACCAAAAGTCTTGACTGCTATTTCGATTTATCAGTACTTTACACGTATGTCATATATATAAAGATTTCAACTGGACACTGGGTCAGTGCAGAGAAGGCTTTGGAAGAAATTACAGGTTCTTGACAGAAGAAATTGGTTCTAGAAATTGGACGTGGCAGGGTACCATGCAAAACAGGAACAGAAAAAGAAGAGACCCTGAAAATTATAGCAGGGAGGGGTTAAAATAAGACTTAGGAATATAAGTAACACAGGATCCGTAACAGAGGAGCATAGAGGCCAAGGTGGGAATCATTTAGTCCCTGTATGTATGCGAAACTGAGGACGAGAGATACTGAATGCTGCCTGAAGCACACATTTCTGTGAAGGTGGTTACTCTTAGTGTATATTCCATGTATATTCATGTATATTCCAATGGAGATCAGATTCTCTTTGCTTTAGGGCAATGGAAGCTAGGTAGGACTCAGAAGAAAAACTATTTTGAGAGAATATTCAGCCAAAGTCTGTTCTAAAGAACAGACAACAGAGTGGATTTTCTTCAAAGTGGAAATGTTTACCAGTCTCTGACGAACTATCATCATACTCCATTCTCCAACATTCATCTCAAATGATTATTTCATTTGAGTTTATCTCTGTCCTCATATTTCTGCTACTTCCTCCCTCTGGTCTTGCTCCCTTATCCTCACAGAAAATAATCAGAAAAGAACTTCTAAATGTTGCCACCATTGCATCTGAAACCTACCAGCACCTGCGCCCATGTATCCTTTCCTGTGTGGATGTAGTCTGTCTTAGCTAGAGCCAACAGAAATGCCCCATTTCTTGTTTTACAGCAAACTCCTTGAAAAGTCTATATTCACTGTTGACTTGTTTCACTTCCATTTTTTTTTCCTGAATCCATTCTGTTCAGATTTTTTAAGTCTCCAGTGACCTCTGAGTCATTTTGAGTCTGACCTCAAAGATTATTTACTTGATCTTTCAGAAGCATGTCATATAGATGTTTAATTTCCACTAACCAGTTTCTGTAGTTCCCAAGTTTTTAGCAGACAAATTTGTCTGGTTCTTCCTACTTCTCTGGCTCTTTCTCAGTTTCCTTTGCTATTTATTTGACTCATTAGAATCTCCCAAGAGAACTTGGGACTCCCTTGATGGCTTGTTGCTTTAAATACCAACTATGTATTAAATGGGTTTCCCTGGTGGGCCTGCAATGTGGGAGACCTGGTTTCAATCCCTGGGTTGAGAATATCCCCTGGAGGAGGGCATGGCAACCCACTCCAGTATTCTTGCCTAGAGCATCACTATATAAGGAGCCTGGTGGACTACAGTCCATGAGGTCATAGAGTTGAACACGACTGAGTGACTAAGCACAGCACATGTGTTAACCAACTTTGTAGTGGTGACTCCGATTTATATCTCCAGCCAGAATCTTCTGAACTTGCTTCCAACTGCCTACTTCACATTTTTACTTGGTTGCCTGATAAACTCCCAATCTGAACTTCATGAACTTGTTATCCAGCCTCTTAAAAATACTGCCATTCATGTTATTTTTCAGCTTCTGAAACCCTGTATTGTCTCTTGTGTTCTCTATTTTGAGATTTTAATGACTTTAATCATTTTACTGTGACTTTAGTTTCCAGATTTTAGTTTATGGGGCAAGGGGAACAGATGTATTCATTCCATGATATTGAAACACGTTCCCTGCTTCATCTGTAGGAAAAGGTATTCTCAAACCAGGACTTGTCTTCCATCACTTGGTCAAACTGCCATGAAAAATAGTTCATTAGCTTTATTATTCAGTGAGTCATTCTGTATTATGAGGCAGATGCTGAATGTATTGGGAGGTATAGTGAAAGTGGTACTTGAACATTTCCAGGCAAACACGTTTGATGGAATTTTTCAGTAATAGCAATTTGAGTTGTTTAGTCTTTGAACTTTGAAGTAATATATTATGAAAAGCCTGAAATGCAATAATATTTGTATTCAAAACATGAAATAAGTGCTTCTAGCTTTAAATTCTATACTCTTTCAAAACTTAGTTTTGGTTTTGAGCTTTTTAACTTAATGCTACTTAAGTTTTTATGATTCTATTTGCTGTATTAGTACATCTTCACAAATAACATACTATGTATTAATACTTTACCATCAATTGTGGTTATAAAAATCAAGCCCAAGGAATCCTACTTCTGAGTAAAGTTGAAGATATCTTTTTGGTCTTTATTTCTTTGGAATCACTGTTATCACTGGTTTATAACTGCTACATTCAGAGAAGAGGTAACTTAAAATCTAGGGGAACTTGTCTATTACATACATTTTACATCCCTAATTTAGATAATGGTTTTACTCCTAAACGGATTTGATTAAAAGATAAATTTTTAAAGTGAATTATAAAAACAAATTTTTACTTTTTCTCAGAATTTTATTTTTGACTCTAGAAGTGGCAAACCAAGTTTAAAATACCACACATTGTAATTAGTCCTGTGGTACACACCTGAGACATGAGTTTGACAACAGTGCCAAGCAAATGACAGCCAGATGCAAGAGAAATGCTGGCTTCTAGGTGTTACTTGGTACCAATATAATTTAAAAGTGTTAATGCTTATAGGTACCTGTACTTGATGGTATGGTAGTTGGTCATTGATATGATTTTTTTAATCTCTTCCTGTGAGATCAGTCCTGGGTGTTCATTGGAAGGACTAATGCTGAAGCTGAAACTCTAGTACTTTGGCCACCTCATGCGAAGAGCTGACTTACTGGAAAAGACCCTGATGCTGGGAGGGATTGGGGGCAGGAGGAGAAGGGAACGACAGAGGATGAGATGGCTGGATGGCATCACTGACTCGATGGACGTGAGTCTGAGTGAACTCCGGGAGTTGGTGATGGACAGGGAGGCCTGGTGTGCTGCGATTCATGGGGTTGCAAAGAGTCGGACATGACTGAGTGACTGAACTGAACTGTGTCAGCTATTTTAGATTCTTCTGTCATTGTAATATTTGCTTAAAAATCACCATCTGAAGGTCTTTGGGGGTGGGGGGGATCATGTCAGCTGTTACTCTTCTCTGCAGTATTTCAGGATGTTTACAAAATAACTAATGTATGCCTGCTTCTTTGTTTTCAGTACTGGGCATCCACACCTACACAATTAACATGCTCAGATGAAGATTTCATTTCTTAGTTTTAAAGTTACTTAAATATAAAATAGTTATTACAGAGGCATACCAAGTTTCATTTTTACTTTTTATTGCGATATAACATCTCAATAAAGAAATCTTATGCTCAGTTTGGTGTATCCACTGTGTAGGTACCATCCAGATTAAGATGGGGTGTTTCTTTTCAGAAGGCTGTCTGGCCTCCCCTACCCCAAAGTAACCACTCTTCTAATTTTCATCACCATAGACTAGTTCTACACAGCAAAATCTATTACAGCTATGCAAATTAATCAGGTTTGGGAAATGTTAACATTTCTCAGTACCCATGAAAACCTTTGGTGAGAAGAGCAATTACACAGGTTTCTTGTCCTTTCCTCTTACTCTGTAACTATTTGCTACTGCATTTTTGAGTAAGGATTTTAGTTGCTGCTGTCACTACCAATACTAAGTATTTCTCTGGATACCTGAAAGATATGAGATGAATATCATCTTAATTTTCATTAAAATGAGATTGCTGACATGACTACCTGTACTGGGGAACCAGGCACAGATTCATTTGGGAGTGTGGGGTCCAGGAGTCTTTTTTCACTTTACCCTGTTTATCTCATCACCAAGGTTCTATCTGCTATGTTCCTATTTTTTTTCCCTCCATCTTCCAACGAATTATCTTTAAACAGTACTAGGGTGCATGATGAGAGATACTAGAATATGGTACTATTTGGTACATGTCAGGTTTAATCTTCTCATGGGACAGAATGGAAGCTCAAGTTCTGAGTGGATCTGAAGACAGGTACCAGCAGTGACAGAGGGAATCAAAATTAATAGTTAATCGACTTGTTACTTACTGTTTGGACTTGCTCAGTCACATTCCTCACTCAGATGTGTGAGTGGTTGGCTCCTTGGCATTCAGCAGTCAGGCTTACATTTCACTTAAGAATGTTCATAATCGCCCTTGTTTTTCAGCCCCCGAAGAGCCACACTCTTGCCAATCTTAAGCCTCTCATCATCTCAAGATTGGTTACTTAATCTGTTTTCTTGATTGTGTAAGAGAGTGTATTGGAAACATGCAGCAGGAATAAAGTTAGAAGAATCCACCAAACACACTGGATAAAGAAAGACATTTGTATTAATGAAAAACCTCTTATTGAATTGGCTTATTTAGTGCTAAACAGAATAGAGGGCTTCCCTGGTAGCTCGGCTGGTAAAGAATCAGCCTGCAATGCGGGAAGACCTGGGTTCAATCTCTGGGTTAGGAAGATTCCCTGGAGGAGGGCATGGCAGCCCTCCAGTATTCTTGCCTGGAGAATCCCCATGGACAAGGAGCCTGGTGGGCTATATAGTCCATGGGGGTTGCAAAGAGTTGGACATGACTGAAGACTAACTACAGTAACACACCAAACAGAACAGATAAGAAAAACTACTCAGATTCATTAATACCAAAGGCAAAGAGACTCTTCCAAAACCAGATCACCACAAAGATACAAAGATCAGGTAGACAGCAGATGTGTTATTTTAACAGTAAGACTAAAAATTTCAATGTGCTGAAGAAAAAAAATCCCAACCGAGAATCACATCTATTTAAATATGAGGGAACAGTGGTGAAGATACTTAAAGTTATACAAGTTTTGCTATGCAAAAAGATACAAGGTGACTGGCCCAACCCTGTACAACAGCCTAATGGAAAATCCACATTTCTGACATGGCTCTTTTTTTTTTTTGATCATGCTGGGTAGCATCTGGGATCTTGGTTCCCAGACCAGAAATGGAACCCATGCCCACTGCAGTATAAGCATGGAATCTTATCCACTGGACCACCAGGAGAGTCCCTGACATGGCTCTTTAGTACCTCACTGAAGTGAAGTGAAAATCGCTCAGTCGTGTCTGACTCTTTGTGACCCCATGGACTATACAGTCCATGATTCTCCAGACCAGAATACTGGAGTGGGTAGGCTTTCCCTTCTCCAGAGGATCTTCCCAACCCAGGGACTGAACCCAGATCTCCCGCAATGCAGGCAGATTCTTTACCAGCTGAGCCACAAGGGAAGCTATACCTCACTGAGGATCACCCTAGTTCAGTAGGTTCAAAATGTAGGCCATTAAAAAAAATTATTGAGGTACAGTTGATTTATCAAAAACGTGAACAACCCAATCAAAAAAGTGGGCAGAAGATCTAAATAGACCATTTCTCCAAAGAAGACATATAGATGGCCAAAAGGCCCATGAAAAAATACTAAACATCATCAATTAAAGAAATGCAAATCAAAACTGCAATGAGATGTCACCTTCAGTCAGAATCATCAAATGTCTACAAATAATAAATTCCGAAGAGAGTGTGGATATAAAGGAGCCCTCCTACAGATTGTTGGTGGGAACATCAATTGGTACAGAATAGAGGATAGTAGGGAGGTTCCCCAAAACATTAAAAATAGAGCTACCCTATGATCCTGCCATCCCACTCCTGGGCACATCTCCAGAAAAAAACTATAACTTGAAAAGATACATGCACTCTCTGTTCAGGACTATTTACTATAGCCAAGACCTAAATGTCCATCAACAGATGAATGGATAAAGAAGATGTTATGGGTAAAGGATACTGTGTACATAATGCATTTCATGCAGTGTCTGTTAATGTTCAATAAATGACAGTTTCCATTATCACCATCAGTACTACATTTTATTTTTATTAACAATTTCAGTAATGATACCAAAGTTCAGTTCAGTTCAGTTCAGTCGCTCAGTCATGTCCGACTCTTTGCAACCCCATGAACCGCAGCACGCTAGGCCTCCCTGTCCATCACCAGCTCCCGGAGTCCACCCAAACCCATGTCCATTGAGTCGATGATGCCAACCATCTCATCTTCTGTCATCCCTACTCCTCCTGCCCTCAATCTTTCTCAGCATCAGGGGCTTTTCCAATGACATGGTGCTTAAGTGGAAGAGTCAAAATCCAAACCATAGTCAGAATTTTTCAGTTGTACTAGAAAAGAAATGCAAAAAAGCAAAATGTCTGTCTGGGGAGGCCTTACAAATAGCTGGTGAAAAGAAGAGAAGTGAAAAGCAAAGGAGAAAAGGAAAGATATAAACATCTGAATGCAGAGTTCCAAAGAATAGCAAGAAGAGATAAGAAAGCCTTCTTCAGCAATCAATGCGAAGAAATAGAGGAAAACAACAGAATGGGAAAGACTAGGGATCTCTTCAAGAAAATTAGAGATACCAAAGGAACATTTCATGCAAAGATGAGCTCGATAAAGGACAGACATGGTATGGACCTAACAGAAGCAGAAGATGTTAAGAAGAGATGGCAAGAATACACAGAAGAACTGTACAAAAAAGATCTTCATGACCCAGATAATCACGATGGTGTGATCACTGACCTAGAGCCAGACATCCTGGAATGTGAAGTCCAGTGGGCCTTAGAA
>NW_011494744.1:341334-341520 GCF_000754665.1 Bison bison bison | reverse complement strand
AAAGCATCACTACGAACAAAGCTAGTGGAGGTGATGGAATTCCAGTTGAGCCATTCCAAATCCTGAAAGATGATGCTGTGAAAGTGCTGCACTCTATATGCCAGGAAATTTGGAAAACTCAGCGACTGGAAAAGGTCCGTTTTCATTCCAATCCCAGAGAAAGGCAATGCCAAAGAATGCTCAAAC
>NW_011494744.1:340208-341050 GCF_000754665.1 Bison bison bison | reverse complement strand
GTGAACTTCCTGATGTTCAAGTTGGTTTTAGAAAAGGCAGAGGAACCAGAGATCAAATTGCCAACATCCACTGGATCATAGAAAAAGCAAGAGAGTTCCAGAAAAACACCTATTTCTGCTTTATTGACTATGCCAAAGCCTTTGACTGTGTGGATCACAATAAACTGTGGAAAATTCTTCAAGAGATGGGAATACCAGACCACCTGATCTGCCTCTTGAGAAATTTCTATGCAGGTCAGGAAGCAACAGTTAGAACTGGACATGGAACAACAGACTGGTTCCAAATAGGAAAAGGAATTCGTCAAGGCTGTATATTGTCACCCTGTTCATTTAACTTATATGTAGAGTACATCATGAGAAACGCTGGACTGGAAGAAACACAAGCTGGAATCAAGATTGCCGGGAGAAATATCAATAACCTCAGATATGCAGATGACACCACCCTTATGGCAGAAAGTGAAGAGGAACCCAAAAGCCTCTTGATGAAAGTGAAAGAGGAGAGTGAAAAAGTTGGCTTAAAGCTCAACATTCAGAAAACTAAGGTCATGGCATCTGGTCCCACCACTTCATGGGAAATAGATGGGGAAACAGTGGAAACAGTGTCAGACTTTATTTTTCTGGGCTCCAAAATCACTATAGATGGTGACTGCAGCCATGAAATTAAAAGACACTTACTCCTTGGAAGGAAAGTTATGACCAACCTAGATAGCATATTCAAAAGCAGAGACATTACTTTGCCAACAAAGGTCCGTCTAGTCAAGGCTATGGTTTTTCCTGTGGTCATGTATGGATGTGAGAGTTGGACTGTGAAGAAGGCTGAGCGCTGAAGAATTGATGCTTTT
>NW_011494744.1:336659-340108 GCF_000754665.1 Bison bison bison | reverse complement strand
AGACACTTACTCCTTGGAAGGAAAGTTATGACCAACCTAGATAGCATATTCAAAAGCAGAGACATTACTTTGCCAACAAAGGTCCGTCTAGTCAAGGCTATGGTTTTTCCTGTGGTCATGTATGGATGTGAGAGTTGGACTGTGAAGAAGGCTGAGCGCTGAAGAATTGATGCTTTTGAACTGTGGTCTTGGAGAAGACTCTTGAGAGTCCCTTGGACTGCAAGGAGATCCAACCAGTCCATTCTGAAGGAGATCAGCCCTGAGATTTCTTTGGAGGGAATGATGCTAAAGCTGAAACTCCAGTACTTTGGCCACCTCATGCGAAGAGTTGACTTATTGGAAAAGACTGTGATGCTGGGAGGGATTGGGGGCAGGAGGAGAAGGGGACGACAGAGGATGAGATGGCTGGATGGCATCACTGACTCGATGGACGTGAGTCTGAGTGAACTCTGGGAGTTGGTGACGGACAGGGAGGCCTGGCCTGCTGTGATTCATGGGGTCGCAAAGAATCGGACACGACCGAGCGACTGATCTGATCTGATCTGATTACGTTTTGCAAAATACTAAAACAAAATCTCCATTCCTTGTAGACACTGATTGTTTCTCTGAAGGAGAAAATGATTCTCCTTCTGCCCAAGTTACACTCCTTTCATTTCTACTATGATTATGTAGCTGCAATTCTGAAGCATCTTCTGCATTTCTGAACTGCAGAACCCCCAGAGAATTTTTAGGAGAGCAATTCTCTTAGTCCACAATGAGTAGATCTTGTTAAAGGCTTTTGACAATTGATATGGAAATTTGGAGGCAGGGGCAATAAAAGTCTTTTGGGTTTAGTATATCAGAAAATAACAGATTTGAAATGAGAAGACCTGGATTTCAGTCACTGCTCTGTCCAAGTACACTCTGGATAAGAGTGTAAGTCTTATCTGCAAGTCTTTTGGGTATCTCTGCAAGTCATTTTCTTGCAATGACTTCTCTGCAAGTCATTTTCTCTACAGTCTTTTGGGTTTAGTATATCAGAAAATAACAGATTTGAAATGAGAAGACCCAGATTTCAGTCACTGCTCTGTCCAAGTACACCCTGGATAAGGCAACCTATCTAAATCTATTTAGGAGAGGAAACATTTTCTCTGCAAGTCTGTATAGGACACTGACAATGTAAAAGGCCAAAAGGAAAGCGTTGATAAATTACAAAGGATCAGTTGCATAAAGACTGTTTTCTGGCCACAATGAAATAAAGTTAGAAGCAAATAACAAAAGATTTAATGAAATTAAAAAAAAACACATGCTTTGCTAGTATGCAAATTATTAAAAATGAATAAATATAACATAATTTTAAAAGCATACTATGTCAAAATATGTATGTATTGCAGAGTTCAACCTTAATTTTGAGGGAAATTTATTGTGATAGAAGTAGATGAGGAAAAAGTGGAAACCGTGACAGATTTTATTTTCTTTGGCCCCATAATCACTGTGGATAGTGACTGAAGCCATGAAATTGAGACACTTGCTCCTTGGAAGAAAAGCTATGACAGACCTAGACAGCACATTAAAAAGCAGAGACATCACTTTCCTGACAAAGGTCCACACAGTCAAAACTCTGGTTTTTCCAGTGTCGTGTATGGATGTGAGAGTTGGGACCATAAAGAAGACTGAGCGCTGAAGAATTGATGCTTCCAAATTGTGATGCTGGATAAGACTCTTGAGAGTCCCTTGGACAGCAAAGAGATCAAAGCAGTCTATCATAAAGGAAGTCAACCCTAAATATTCATTGAAAGGATGGATGCTGAAGCTTCAGTACTTTGGCCACCTGATGTGAAGAGCCAACTCATTGGAAAAGACTGTGCTAGGAAAGATTGAGAGCAGGAGAAGACGGCAACAGAGGATGCGATGGTTGAAGGACATCATTGTCTCAATGGACACGAGTTTAAGCAAACTCCAAGAAATAGTGAAGGACAGAGAAGCCTGGCACGCTGCAGTCCACAGGGGCACAAAGCATGGGATGTGAATTAGCGACCGAACAACAGCAACAACAACCGTGTGTGTTTGCTGGAGACCTCCTGTTTCAGAGGGACCTTGTTTTCTAAACACAAATGAGACTTGGAAATTTCAGTCCGCCTTTTACAGGCCACTAGCCTCCCCTCTAACCTTTGCATTTGCATCTTTGGGGTTTGTCAAGCTTCCAATCTGTCATGCCCATCTTAGCAACTCCTGAAAGCCTTCCTGGTTTCTTCTTTCCCCTTGTAAGGTCTCTCTGTGTGGGCCAAGCTTGATCTTCAGTCCGAACCCCAAATTAGCAAATGTTCCCAGTCTGAATCACTTTGCTATATGGCAGAAATTAAAACAGCAGTGGCCAATCCTGTTCAACTAACCTCCAAAGGACTTCTCTGGAGTTAAAATTCATGTAGTTCTCATTACCTGCTGTTTGCTGGTGTCTTAAAACAAACAAACAAAAAACAATCGACAGGTTCTTTATCTGGCTTTTTCTAGTTATTGCAGCAGGAACACTGGGCTGCTGCAACTTATTATATCTTACTCAAAAGGGGAAATCCCATCAGTTTTTAATTTCTCAATGCAGAGTATATTTTCACTATAACAAATCTTAGCTCTTGGATATGCCGAATCCTTTCTATTCTTTCTAGTGAATCACGGAAGCCAGGGGAGTCTTCCCAAAACACGTGGTACAAAAACATAGCCTTTCAAATGAAAAGATGCCAATTATTCAGTTCAGTTCAGTTCAGTCACTCAGTCATGTCCGACTCTTTGCGAGCCCATGAATCACAGCACGCCAGGCCTCCCTGTCCATCACCAACTCCCGGAGTTCACTCAGACTCACATCCATCGAGTCAGTGATGCCATCCAGCCATCTCATCCTCTGTCGTCCCCTTCTCCTCCTGCCCTCAGTCCCTCCCAGCATCACAGTCTTTTCCAATGAGTCAACTCTTCGCATGAGGTGGCCAAAGTACTGGAGTTTCAGCTTTAGCATCATTCCTTCCAAAGAAATCCCAGGGCTGATCTCCTTCAGAATGGACTGGTTGGATCTCCTTGTAGTCCAAGGGACTCTCAAGAGTCTTCTCCAACACCACAGTTTAAAAGCATCAATTCTTTGACACTCAGCTTTCTTCACAGTCCAACTCTCACATCCATACATGACCACTGGAAAAACCATAGCCTTGACTAGACGGATCTTTGTTGGCAAAGTAATGTCTCTGCTTTTGAATATGCTATCTAGGTTGGTCATAACTTTCCTTCCAAGGAGTAAGTGTCTTTTAATTTCATGGCTACAATCACCATCTGCAGTGATTTTGGAGCCCCCCCAAATAAAGTCTGACACTGATCAACAAAAGAGTCTGAAATGCAGTACTTGGATACAATCTCAAAAATGACAGAATGATCTCTGTTCGTTTCCAAGGCAAACCATTCAATATCACAGTAATCCAAGTCTATGC
>NW_011494744.1:332228-336559 GCF_000754665.1 Bison bison bison | reverse complement strand
AGTAACGCTGAAGAAGCTGAAGTTGAATGGTTCTATGAAGACCTCCAAGACCTTTTAGAACTAACACCCAAAAGAGATGTCCTTTTCATTATAGGGGACTGGAATGCAAAAGTAGGAAGTCAAGAAACACCTGGAGTAACAGGCAAATTTGGCCTTGGAATACGGAATGAAGCATGGCAAAGACTAATAGAGTTTTGCCAAGAGAACACACTGATCATAACAAACACCCTCTTCCAACAACACAAGAGAAGACTCTATACATGGACATCACCAGATGGTCAACACCGAAATCATATTGGTTATACTTTTTGCAGCCAAAGATGGAGAAGCTCTATACTGTCAGCAAAAACAAGACCAGGAGCTGACTGTGGCTCAGATCATGAACTCCTTATTGCCAAATTCAGACTTAAATTGAAGAAAGTAGGGAAAACCACTGGACCATTCAGGTATGACCTAAATCAAATCCCTTATGATTATACAGTGGAAGTGAGAAATAGATTTAAGGGCCTAGATCTGATAGATAGAGTGCCTGATGAACTGTGGACTGAGGTTAGTGACATTGTACAGGAGACAGGGATCAAGACCATCCCCATGGAAAAGAAATGCAAAAAAGCAAAATGGCTGTCTGGGGAGGCCTTACAAATAGCGGTGAAAAGAAGAGAAGCGAAAAGCAAAAGAGAAAAGGAAGGATATAAACATCTGAATGCAGAGTTCCAAAGAATAGCAAGAAGAGATAAGAAAGCCTTCCTCAGCAATCAATGCAAAGAAATAGAGGAAAACAACAGAATGGGAAAGACTAGAGATCTCTTCAAAAAATTTAAAGATACCAAGGGAACATTTCATGCAAAGATGGGCTCGATAAAGGACAGAAATACCAATTATTGGAGAAATGCAAATCAAAAGTACAATGAGGTACCACCTCACACCAATTAGAATGACCATCATTAAAAATTCTACAAATAACAAATGCTGGAGAGGATATGGAGAAAAGGGAACCCTCTTAAACTACTGGTAGGAATGTAAGTTGAGGCAGCCACTTTGGAAAACAGTATGGAGGTTCCTCAGAAAACTAAAAATAGAATTACCATATGATGTCTGGACATCATATACCCAGACAAAACTCTCATCCCCACAAAAGATATATACACCTCTGCATTCATAGCAGCACTATTCACAATAGCCAAGACATGGAAACAACCTAAAAGCCCATCAACAGACGAATGGATAAAGAAGATGTGGTGCATACATACAATGGACTGCTGCTGCTGCTGCTAAGGCGCTTCAGTCGTGTCCGACTCTGTGCGACCCCATAGACGGCAGCCCACCAGGCTCCACCGTCCCTGGGATTCTCCAGGCAAGAACACTGGAGTGGGTTGCCATTTGCTTCTCCAATGCATGAAAGTGAAAAGTGAAAGTGAAGTTGCTCACTTGTGTCTGACTCTTAGCGACCCCATGGACTGCAGCCTACCAGGTTCCTCTGTTCATGGGATTTTCCAGGCAAGAGTCCTGGAGTGGGTTGCCATTGCCTTCTCCGCAATGGACTACTACTCAGCCATAAAAAGAACAAAGTAATGCCATTTGTAGCAACATGGATGGACCTATGATAATTAATTAATTTCACTTAATTATCATATTAAGTGAAATAAATCAGAAAGAGAAACAAATATCATGTAATATCACTTATATGTAGAATCTAAAATATGACACAGGGAATTTGCTGGCAGTCCAGTGGTGAGAACTCTGCACTCCCATGCAGGGGACATGGGTTCAATCCCTGGTTGGGGAACAAAGACCCTGCAAACCATGTGGTGCAGCTGGAAAAAAAAAGACAAATGAATCTATCTATGAAACAGACTCAAGGACACAGGGGACACACTTGTGGTTGCCAAGGAGGAAGGGATTGGAAGAGGGACAGACTGGGAGGTTGGGGTTGGCAGATGTAAGTGAATATACATGGAATGGATAAAGCAGCAGAGTCCTAGTGTATAGCACAGAGAACTATATTCAGTATCCTATGATTAAACCATAATGGAAAAGTATATAAAAAGAACAGTATGTATATATGTGTGTATATATATATATATGTACACACACACACACACACATATATAACTGAATCACTTTGCTGTATTTCAGAAATTAACACCGTAAATCAACTATATGTCAATAAAAAATTTAAAAATAGCTGTACACACTGCTATATTTAAAATAAATAACCAACAAGGAAAAGAAAACATAGCCTTCACCCCTTGTATGATGTAGATCTGTGGCCCTGATTTCTCCCAGGTGACCTTTTTCTCCCTGCCCAAGGCCCTGGGCTGACAGTGAACTTCTTCACTTCTCTACATTGGTGAATGGAGCTCTTTTAATCCTTTATTAATAGAATGAAGCAGTCCTGTAGACACCTAGGTTTTATGTAGTTGTTTCAAAACTTAATGCCCCATTTTGAGGCTATAATTCTGTCCTGTCCTTGGGCTTATGGGCCAATTCTATATTCCACTCTTTATCTTTTGGATTCTGGAACCTGCATATTTGTCTATCTTTCCTTCGAGTTTGTATAAAAGTATTTCTGTAATATTTTATGCAGCATGTATATGTGTTTATATTACAGTTGATGGATAGGTATTCACATCAGCTCTGTCTACCATATTTCTTTGGGTTTATCTTGACATTCTTATTTTCTGATTGTTGAAATTGGTTGTCAGTCACTTAGTCATGTCCAACTCTTTGCAACCCCATGGACTATACCTGCCAGGCTCCTCTGTTCATGGAATTCTCCAGGCAAGAATACTGGAGTGGGTTGCCATTCCTGTCTCCAAGGGATCTTCCCAACCAGGGATTGAACCTGGTCTCCTACAATGCAGGCAGATTCTTTACCACCTGAGCTACCAGGGAAGCCCTGAAGTTGGTTAGTGAGTTTATTTCTTTTCTTGCTTATAATCCAGTGATTACATGCAAAAATAAACAATTTATATACTGATAAATATTGGGCATTTATTGTGATTCATTTGCAAATAGTTGGGATTTTAGTTTTAGAATCTTTTCACACATATAATTATTTAGAACGTGTTTTAAGATACTTTGAACAGTACTGTCAACTGGTGGGTGGATTTAAAAAATTTTTTTTGGTTAGACTTAAAAAAATGAATTCTGACTTCATTGCATTGTGATCAGTGGATGTTGCCTGAATAACAGATTTGCTTTTCGTGGTCGATTAGCATATTCTTTGTGGCCTACTAAGTGGTTAATTTTTGAGAGGTCTACTCTCAGCTTTGTCCTGGAGCTGATGTGAGGTCGACTACATTGTAAATGCTTTCAAGTTTGGCTTCGCTGCTCCATCCTTTAATGAGGAAGTTGACTGTGCCCTATAAATTCTGCCTGACTACCCCCATTCTACTTGCATCACACCTAATTTCCCATCAGCCAAAGAAAACCACTGGGGAAGCCCAGAATCATGGTGGGCGGGGGCAGGGGGGTGCGGGGGCAGGCACTGTAGGGTTACATGCAAAGGAGTGGGAACAGAAACAGCTGAGGCATTTAAGAAAATTACCACTGAGAATTATTTCTTACTGTCAAATGTAAGACCAGTTGGAGATGGTTGAAATTGTTTTTGGAAGCCTTGTGATATGTAGTTGGCTCTGCCCAGTCTTCAAAGCTTAGTTCAAATATCAACTTTTCCATTAATTTTTCTTGATTCTCACAACAGGGTATTTTTATCCCTTTCAGATTTCTACAGATCCTTCTACCTTCTTTAGGACACTCATTATTCAGTCTCTGACAACTCTCTGAGAATATGCATTTTATTCTTGACTAGAGAATAATGTCCTGATGGCCTTTTTTTTTTTTTTTTTCCCTGAAAAATTTCCTTAATTCCTAGTTCAGACCTTGGTATATGCAGTAATTGTCCAATAAATATTTACTGAATAAACAGAAGAATGAGCAAATGGAAGGAAGTTTAAGTAAACCTTCAGAGAGGGTTTTTGGACCTAAGAAAATCCCTTAAATCCTGTAAGACATTCTTGTATGTTCTATTTATTATTATTTTTTATTCTTACAAAGAAAATGCTCGATTTCCAGTAATATTAATTTAAAATAGATCTTATTTGAAATGTTTCCTTAAAGAGAAACAGATGCAAGTCACACTCAGACTTCCCAGTGACAATTTATTTCTCCTAAAGAGGTATAATTGTGCGGTAGTTTGAGCATTTTTTGGCATTGCCTTTCTTTGGGATTGGAATGAAAACGGACCTTTTCCAGTCCTGTGGCCACTGCTGAGTTTTCCAAATTTGCTGGCATATTGAGTGTAGCATTTTCACAGCATCATCTTTCAG
>NW_011494744.1:331364-331710 GCF_000754665.1 Bison bison bison | reverse complement strand
AAGGCTTTCTTATCTCTTCTTGCTATTCTTTGGAACTCTGCATTCAGATGTTTATATCTTTCCTTTTCTCTTTTGCTTTTCGCTTCTCTTCTTTTCACCAGCTATTTACAAGGCCTCCCCGGACAGCCATTTTGCTTTTTTGCATTTCTTTTCCATGGGAATGGTCTTGATCCCTGTCTCCTGTACAATGTCACGAACCTCATTCCATAGTTCATCAGGCACTCTATCTATCAGATCTAGGCCCTTAAATCTATTTCTCACTTCCACTGTATAATCATAAGGGATTTGATTTAGGTCATACCTGAATGGTCTAGTGGTTTTCCCTACTTTCTTCAATTTAAGTCTG
>NW_011494744.1:330603-330904 GCF_000754665.1 Bison bison bison | reverse complement strand
TAGATTGACTAGTTTTCTGTGAGTACGGTTTCAGTGTGTTTGCCCTCTGATGCCCTCTTGCAACACCTACCATCTTACTTGGGTTTCTCTTACCTTGGGCGTCGGGGTATCTCTTCACGGCTGCTCCAGCAAAGTGCAGCCATTGCTCCTTACCTTGGACAAGGGGTATCTCCTCACCGCTGCCCTTCCTGACCTTCAACGTGGGATAGCTCCTCTAGGCCCTCCTGTGCCGGCGCAGCCACGGCTCCTTGGACGTGGAGTTGGCCCTCCTGGCCACCGCCCCTGGCCTTGGGCGGGGGGT
>NW_011494744.1:329443-329908 GCF_000754665.1 Bison bison bison | reverse complement strand
CCCCCCCGACCTCGGATGCGGGGTAGCTCCTTTCAGCCGTTCCTGCACCGTCGCAGTCTGGTACTCTCAGCTGCTGCCCCTGACCTCGGAAGTGGGGTAACTCCTCTTGGCCACTGCCCTTTGGGCATGGGGTCCCCCCGGCTTCTGCCCCTGACCTTGGACATGGGGTGGCTCCTCTTGGCCGGGCGCTTTAGCGTGCCCATCGCAGCCGCCTGCGCTTTAGCGCGCCCGCACACACTAGTAAAGTCATGCTCAAAATTCTCCAAGCAATTCTTCAGCAATATGTGAACCGTGAACTTCCTGATGTTCAAGTTGGTTTTAGAAAAGGCAGAGGAACCAGAGATCAAATTGCCAACATCCGCTGGATCATGGAAAAAGCAAGAGAGTTCCAGAAAAACACCTATTTCTGCTTTATTGACTATGCCAAAGCCTTTGACTGTGTGGGTCACAATAAACTGTAGAAAA
>NW_011494744.1:324935-329263 GCF_000754665.1 Bison bison bison | reverse complement strand
GTGGTGTTGGAGAAGACTCTTGAGAGTCCCTTGGACTACAAGGAGATCCAACCAGTCCATTCTGAAGGAGATCAGCCTGGGATTTCTTTGGAAGGAATGCTGCAAAAGCTGAAACTCCAGTACTTTGGCCACCTCATGTGAAGAGTTGATTTATTGGAAAAGACTCTGATGCTGGGAGGGTTTGGGGGCAAGAGGAGAAGGGGACAACAGAGGATAAGATGGCTGGATGGCATCACTGACTCGATGGACGTGAGTCTGAGTGAACTCCGGGAATTGCTGATGGACAGGGAGGCCTGGCGTGCTGCGATTCATGGGGTCGCAGAGTTGGACATGACTGAGCGACTGATCTGATCTAAAGAAGTATAATATCATATTGTATTTAAACGTATATGATATTTGAATTATGAAACTAATCTCACAGTAAACTAGGTAGATTTCTGAAAATGAAGGGTTTTCAATTGTCTGTAAAGCTAATCTTAAAATCTTTTAAAGTTTATTGTTTGCAAAAAGTCAATTTCATCATTCAAAAATGTCTACTTCTATGAAGTTCTAGAAGAGCTAAAACTAATAGAGAGAGCTAGAAACCAGAGCAGTGGTTTCTTCCAAGGATAGGCATTACCTGGAAAGGAGGTGAGGGAAAATTTCAGGGGAATGGAATTATCCGGTGTCTTGATAGTGTATGGTTGCTCAGGCGCCAGTGTTTATCAAAACTGACTACACTCAGCTCTACATCAGAAGGGCCCCAGGGGCCCCAGATGAGCAAGATAGTAAAGGGACCCTTTTCGAAAGGATAGGCATTTCAAGAACCTGAAAATCAACCTTTTCTTAGACCCACTCTGATTTATGCCAGCCATATCTTTATACGTGCCCTTTCAACACATAGCTGGGCTTTCTGCTTTGCATTATGACTACAATATTTAATCTTGATAAAGATGATATCTGATGACAAATAATAAAATATTTAAGACTGGTAAGTACATGTGCAGAAACTCTTGAGTCTTTAAAAACTCAAACCATTCTTTCCAAATAACTTTTCTCTTGCTTCTTTCTAAACTAATACATGCTCTGTGTTGACAGTGTCAAAATATCAGATCCTTTTAAAAAAGAAAGAAAAGAAAAATCACTTATAATTTCACCACCCGGTTAAAAATTGGGGGAGACAATTCATTTCCACATTTTTCTTTGTGAACATATACATGTTTGCATGTTTTCTTTAAAATGAAAGTCCTCTGTATGTTTCTTTCAACATGACTTTTATACATACTGAACATTTTGCAGCCAAGACGGTTCCCGACTGAGCGACTGAGTAGGAAAAGGAGTGAAGCCAGACTGAGGACTGCTGGGAAGGGACAAGAGACACAGGACTTTAGGCATCTCTCCATCACTGTGCCTCCCCTTGTCACGTCTGCCTCTGCAGAGGGATCTGTGCCTCCCGGGATGGGTACCTATGGTTCTGATTGTCAGAGGAGGAAAAAGCGGACTTTCTTTCACGGAATCCTGGCTGCACTGACCGCAGGAAGCAAAACGGAGCACATGCGTAGGGGGGATCTACTTGCCCACAGTGAGTTTGTAACCACCTCTGAAATACTTATACCCTTTGTGAGGGAGATATGAGTCACATGCTGTTATGGTCATCCGAAGGGTGATGTTTGTTTGTTTTAATCAGCCAACTGCTATCCTACTTCAGAAAAATTTTTTGCCACAAGCCAGCTTGTAGACCAAAAAAAAAAAGTGCTATAGTGACATCAAATGATAATGCTGGGCTTCCCTGGTGGCTCAGATGGTAAAGCAGCCACGTGCAATGCAATAATAATCCTAGCTACTATGTGTCTATAGTGCTGCCGTGTACCATGCACTGTTTCAAGAACTTTACCTACACGAAACCTTTCAGTATAAATTGTTCAAGGCCATCTGTTAGGGATAACTCCCTGCCAATCCAGTATACCTTTTTTCCTTTAAAAATGAAAGCTTATCCCCCAAAAATAAATAAATAAAATAAAATAAATGAAAGCTTATCAAATAACAGCAGAACTATTCTCTAACAGCTGCTTTTATTCTTATGTATTTTAGGGAAAGATAATATAGGTTAGTGCCATCTTCTGCCAGATGTCTACGGTTATCAACTACTTCCTGGATTTTTTCCTACTTTGTTCTCTGTAAATCTGTCTTTAGCTCTTCTTGCTTTAAAATAGATTGCCCATAGAGGGAGAAGGAGAGGGTGGGAGGAATTGGGAGAAGAGCACTGACATATATACACTACCATTGTTAAAACAGATAGCTAGCCGTAGCTGCTGTACAGCACAGGGAGCTAAGTTCAGTGCCCCGTGATGACCTAAAGGGGTGGGGTTGGGGGAGCGAGGTTGAAAGGGAGGGAGGCTTTAGAGGGAGGGGATACACGTATACATGGCAATTCATATTGTTGTACAGCAGAAATTAACACAACACTATAAAACAATTATTTTGCAATAAAAAATAAAAATAAACTGCCTTGAAACTTGCATAACCTGTTAACTCTGTGTTCAGACCTCCAGCTCAGGTGACTCTCTGGACCCACTGTCCCCTCCCAGTCTATAACCCTGCCTGGGATTACTGTGCCTGGAAGGATATCATTCGGCCTAGGCTGGGCTTGGACAAGACTTCCCTGATGGACAAGGGCCCCTGAATAGCCCCGCTGGTCAGTGTGGCTTCTAAAGTTTCCCTCAGCCCTTTGGTTTTTCACTTGACAATGAACGGGAAATTTTTTTCTTAGTGACTCCTTTCTCTCCAAAGAATATAAACATTCTGCCACAGACTTAGTGTTATCATGTTTCAATTGAGAAGGAACTTCAATTAAGAATCAGCTAACTCAAGGATTTCCTGTTATTGATAGTAGTGCTGAGTTAATACAAACTTGCTTTTTATTTTATAACCATCTTATTTCCTAAACAAACTCTTTTCTGCAAGTAAAGAAATAGAAAGAGAACCCCTCAAAATGCAAGCTGGAGGACAATCTCAGAATTTAACCCTGAAATTTGTATTAATATTAAAAATGGTTATACACTGCAGTATACAAAAAGACCACAAGGTGGCACGATTTCCCAGATTAAAACTGACCTTCCCGGTTCTAAATACTTAAGTTTTTCTACTTTACTGGGTGAGATTTCAATTTTATTTATTTTATTTTGCCAGTTGAAAAATGGAAAGCGCAACAATTCAGTAACCCCTGTATCTGTAACAGCAATGGAAATTTCCCAGTTATTTCATCATATTTTAAAGCAAAATCTACTCTTTTTCTTTTTATAAAATAACAATTTCAGAGAATTTGGAAAACATAGAAGCACAATATTTATGCCTCAGGACAATTTGTATATAAAACCTAGTAAATTGCTTTTTCCAGTAAGAGTAATTTATATTTGTAAATATTTCCCAAGAATATTATTGAGTACATAATAAATTATTTTATAGTATACATGGATCATTATTATTCTAAAGAAATTGTTTCTTATTGGATAAATGTTGGATATATAAGGATGTTTCCTGTATAGGTGTTTGTAAATCTCTGATTTGCTTCTTAGGATACATTTCTATAAGTCTAAAAGTGTGAACATTTTCTAGACTTTTGATAAATATTGTCTAGGAATGATTTGCTTGTTTTTACCCATTTACCTGGTCTTTTCCAATGGTGCAGTGTTAAAGAATCCACCTACCAATGTAAAAGATGCCAGAGATGTGGGTTTGATCTTTAGGTTGGGAAGATCCCCTAGAGAAGGAAATGGCAATCCACTCCAGTATTCTTGCCTGGAAAATCCCATGGACAGAGAGGAGGCTGGTGGGTTACAGTCCTTAGTCCTTAGGGCTGCAAAAGAGTCAGACAGGACTTAATTAAACAGCAATCCATTATCTAGCACCGTGTGTGTGTGTGTGTGTGTCTGTGTGCATGCACGCGCGCATGTGCGTGTGTTAATTTACTCAATTAATTTTGTTAAATCTGCAGAGGAAAGCAATTTTCCCAAAGATGAGGGCAGAAGCCAGACTCAACAAAAAAAAAGGCAGCCTACTAAGCGGGAGAAAATATCTGCAAATTATATATCTGGTAAGTGGTTAATATTCAGTTCAGTTCAGTTCAGTCGCTCAGTCATGTCCGACTCTTTGTGACCCCATGAATCCCAGCACGCCAGGCCTCCCTGTCCATCACCAACTCCTGGAGTTCACTCAAACTCATGTCCATCGAGTTGGTGATGCCATCCAGCCATCTCATCCTCTGTTGTCCCCTTCTCCTCCTGCCTTCAGTCTTTCCCAGCATCAGGGTTTTTCTAACGAGTTGGCTCTTCGCATCAGGTGGCCAAAGT
>NW_011494744.1:323111-324835 GCF_000754665.1 Bison bison bison | reverse complement strand
ATCTGGTTCCTCTGCCTTTTCTAGTGGTTAATATTAAAAATGTACAAATATTTAATTTATATTATATAAATATTATATATATTAATATTTAATTTAATATATAAATAGCAAATATATATGTTGCTATCATACAACTTGATAGCAAAAAACCCAAACAATGCAATTAAAAGTGGGCAGAGGATCTGAAGAAACATTTTGCCGAAGAAGACATACAGATGACCAACAGACACATGGAAAGATGTTCTATATCACTAATCATCAGGGAACTACAGATCAAAACCGTGAGGTATCACTTCACACGCCTGTTAGAATGGCTACGATCAGAAAGTCAACAGCAACAGGCACTGATGAGGACGTGGAGAGAAGGGAACCCTGGTGCATCCCTGGTGGGGATGTAAATTGGTGCAGCCATTAAGGAAAACAGTTTGGAGGCTCCTCAAAAATTTAAAAACAGAACTACCTCACAATCCAGCAATTATACTTCTTGGTATTTATCTTCAGAAAATGAATTCACTAACTTGCAAAAATAGATGCATGACTATGTTTGCTGCAGCATAAATTATAATGGCCAAGATACAGGAAAAACCTGAGTGTCCATTGAAGGATGATTGGATAAAGAGAATGTAGTCTATGCATGCAATGGATTACTATTTGGCCATAATAAAGATTGAAATCTTGGCATTAGCAGCAACATGGATGAAACTTGAGGGTATGATGCTAAGCGAAATAAGTCAGAGAAAGACAAATTCTATATAATGTCATTTACAAGTGGAATTAAAAAATAACCCAACAACCCCCAAAAAACTAAGATCCTAGATATAGAGAACAGACTGGTGGTTATCAGAGGTGGGGGTTTAGAGAGAGCAAAATGTGAGGAGTCAAATGGTATAAACTTAAAGTTAAAAAAGAAATGTCATGGAGATGTAGTTATTGTACAGCACGTTGACTATACTCAGTAGTACTGAGAGTAAGTCTTAAAAGTTTTTATCATGAGGAAAGAAATTCTGTAACTATGTATAAAGATGGATGTCAGCTAGACTTATTGTGGTGAGCATTCTGCAATATATACAAATATCAAATCGTTATATTGTACACAGGAAACTAATATGTTGTATGTCAATTATGCTTAAAAATATAGAAACATAATTTCTTTTTTTTACTGAGGTGAAAGTTAGCAACAGGGAATTGTACATATATTAAAACTGTACAATGTGCTGAGTTTTGATCAGTGCTAACACCTATGTATTAGCCATCTGATCAAAATACAGAACATTATCGTTACCCCGTAAGTCCCATTATGTCCGATCCAGTCAATCAAGGTCCATAATTGTCCTAAGAAAATACTTTTCTGATTTCTGTAACTACAATTTTTCCCTTCCCTGCAATTTGTATACATGAAATAACATAATCTTCCAGTTTCACAGCAGCAGTTCCCGTAATTTCTGCTATGGAGAAGAATGATACCTGAGCTCTGCCTGCCCTGCATCAGGCTCTTACTCACCAGGAGGCAGTGTTCTTCTGCCCTGATTTATCTCAGGGTCAGGTACCAGGTGACCAGGGGCACTATACCTATACCCTGGAGCCTGCTGAAATTATTCAAACAGTTAATCTTAAACTTCCTAATCCTACCTATTCTGCCTCACCCATTTCTTCCCACGAAAACCAGAATAAAGGCTTCTGCCCATGCTTTCCCTTGCCTTGTTTCAGCTATGAGCAACAATTTC
>NW_011494744.1:319207-323011 GCF_000754665.1 Bison bison bison | reverse complement strand
ATAAATATTGTCTAGGAATGATTTGTCTTGTTTTTACCCTATTTACCTGGTCTTTCCTAATGGTGCAGTGTTAAAGAATCCACCTACCAATGTAAAGATGCCAGAGATGTGGGTTTGATCTTTAGGTTGGGAAGATCCCCTAGAGAAGGAAATGGCAATCCACTCCATTATTCTTGCCTGGAAAAGCCCATGGACAGAGAGGAGGCTGGTGGGTTACAGTCCTTAGTCCTTAGGGCTGCAAAAGAGTCAGACAGGACTT
Organism: Bison bison bison; assembly: GCF_000754665.1. Taxonomy (NCBI): domain Eukaryota; kingdom Metazoa; phylum Chordata; class Mammalia; order Artiodactyla; family Bovidae; genus Bison; species Bison bison. The sequence goes on along the minus strand of NW_011494744.1, from coordinate 322,752 downwards.
AATTAAACAGCAATCCATTATCTAGCACCGTGTGTGTGTGTGTGTGTGTGTCTGTGTGCACGTAATTTCTGCTATGGAGAAGAATGATACCTGAGCTCTGCCTGCCCTGCATCAGGCTCTTACTCACCAGGAGGCAGTGTTCTTCTGCCCTGATTTATCTCAGGGTCAGGTACCAGGTGACCAGGGGCAATGTCCCTATGCCCTGATTATCTCAGGGTCAGGTACCAGGTGACCAGGGGCACTATACCTATACCCTGGAGCCTGCTGAAATTATTCAAACAGTTAATCTTAAACTTCCTAATCCTACCTATTCTGCCTCACCCATTTCTTCCCACGAAAACCAGAATAAAGGCTTCTGCCCATGCTTTCCCTTGCCTTGTTTCAGCTATGAGCAACAATTTCTTCCTTCACGAAGAAAGGAAGCCTGTCTGTGTGTATTACCACACCTGATTAAAACAAATCCCAGATGTATTTTAACATAAGTAGTTTTTACAAAAAAATTCAGATTTTCTACATATAAATTCATCCCTTTGGTGAACATGGAAGTTTTTATCTCTTCATTTTCAGTATTCTTGTCTGTTTTCTCTATTTTTTTCCCCTTCCATATCTCACTCACTAAGACCACTACTTAATGTTGAATAGAAGCAATGAGAGCTTGCTTTGTTGTTCATAGAGTGGTGAAACGTTTTCATGTTTCACCCACAGAGATAGTGCTAACTCAGACTCTATTGAGGTACTTTATCAACAGAGGAACTTTCCCTCTATTCCAGTTTTTCCTCAGGGTTTTTCCATAATGAATGGGAAATTATTTTCTTCCAAATTTCCCCAAACCTATTGAGATGAATTTTTTGTTTTGTCTTTTTTATTTAGTTAACAAAAGTGAACTTAAATTTTGTATTTTTTAAGGTGAACTTGCATTCCTGTTGATAAACACCACTTGGTCATTATGCTTGTTGCTGAATCAATATATTTTAAGACACGACAGTGACTGGTGTGTGATTATGTTTCTGAGTGATGTCTGCTGGCTTTGGTGCCAGGATAACGATCAGTTTCCATAAGACATCAGAAAATTTTCTTCCTTCAACTTGAATTCATGAAGAAGCCATCTGAACTCAAAACTAACTTCATGGGGTTAGTTTTGATTATCAAACCAATTTCTCTGACCAACGTGACTTTTTGATTTTTCTATTTGGTCCCGTGTCATTTGTGTGAAGTTTGATACTCCGGGCATACTGGGGCCTGTCCTCAGATGAAGAGTTTCATCTTCTCAACACTCCCTTCTAGGATCTCTTTGACCTGGGTGTCTCTCTAAATGCATTCTGAAATTGTTTTCTTATGAAAAAACTGCCCAGCCTGAATCATTGTTATCCACATGAAGGTGAGATAGATTAGCTGGTCCACCTTTGCAAAAGAGAGCAGTTCTCCCATCGCATCACTGAAAGGACATAAAAGGGCCCCTCTTGCTCAACAGCACCACCGCTGTTCCCATTACTCATGGGAACAAGTTTGGGCAGCAGGCTGATCCCTAGTCAAAGGCTCTGCTCATGTCGGAAGCTGCCCAGCATCACGTAGGCAGTTTCCAGTGTTGGACTCAGGTACCGATGGGAGCTTGAGACTCGGTGGGGGTCGGATAGTGTGCGATTCTCCAGCCCCACGACCTGGCCGACACCAAGGATCTGTGACACAGCTCCCCTGAAGACACCGACAGCCGCTCTGCCCTGAGTGTCTGCAGTTCTGGACCAGATGAGGATCAGTACAGCCTGCTCTGTTGTTTGTAGGGCGGGACTAGCCTGAGCATGAGACTCAAGGCACTCTGCCTAAACACTTGGGCCTGCGGTTGTGCTCTCTGCTTCCACACCCTTCCACATGCCAGCCCTGGGGATACAGCTGAGCCTGCGTCAGCCCCACTGCTGGGCAGAGCAGCCTCCACACCTTGTCCACCAACACCAAGGCCCCCTAGACCAGCTTTGGGGCAATATCCCACTGAGGACATCAGGACATTGTTGTGAGAGAGTGTGTGTGTGTGTGTGTGAGACTGTGTGTGTGCGCGTGTGTGTCAGAGAGAGTATATGCGTGTGTGTGTGTGCACATGCAGTAAGTCACTTTAGTTGTGTTTGACTCTGTGCGACCCTATAGACTGTAGCCTGCCAAGCTCCTCTATCCATGGGATTCTCTAGGCTGGAATACTGGAGTGGGTTGCCATGCGCTCCTCCAGGGGATCTTCCCAACCCAGGGATCAAACCCATGCCTCTTGTCTCCTGCATGAGCAGGCAGGTTCTTTACCACTAGTGTCATCTAGAAAGCTGTAAGCGAAGTCTAAAGACACTGTTTTGAAGAGGGAGTTATACTGGGATAAGTCCATCTTTCCCCTGAAGAGCCTGAGGGTCCCAGTGGCCACCAGGACTCACCAGGATTAGGGCAAAGGCCAGGAGTGATCACCTGAGGCTACCTCCCTCTTCACTGAACATCTATAATCAGTGCAGCATCTTCCAGAGTGCCACACAGCCAGAGGGCACTGGACACAGATGGGTCCTGCCCTGTTGGACTCCCACTCCACAGGGAGCCCTGTTGCCCTCCCTACCTGATCACCACACACTAGCCATTTAAAGATTCAACAGTAATCCACTGAGACCACAAAGTAATTTTTAGCTCTTTCTTGTAACACTGGTGGATAGAAACATTAACAGAGAAGAGCATTATTTTAAAATTTCAAATGTCTTTGTGGATTAAACTGTAGTGTTTAAACAAAGAAATATCTACTGCTTGTTGTCTCTAGATGTATGAAGTAATGTAATGTATAATGCAATAATATTTTATATTGAATCAATCCTGAAACATTAATATCAAGATGAAAGAAAGCAAAACCACTTGCCAAAAATGAGTTATGTATTTTAAAAATAAATACACACATAGTTCCACAATAGTTTGAGGAAGATAGGAAACTCAGCGACATAGACGTCTTACTGGTACATTAGGATTTTTACGACAAGTGTTGTGATGGAAGCCACAGGTAAAACACTTCAAATTTCAGAATGGAGTTGTCCAGGGAAAAACGCCAGGACTCGATGGACAAAAAGGTGGACAAAGCCCCCTTGACAGGGTTCGATTCACAGGGATATATGCAGGCTTCCTGGACTGGACATGAACATCCTCTTGCCAGGAGCTCCCTGCTAGACTCCCAGGAAACATGGGTTGGAAACGGAGCTGCAGGGAGAGCTCAGCCTGGCACATGGCGAGGCGGGGGTCTGAGGAGAAGGAGGCAGCACCCTTGCACGGGGGTTGGGGAGCAAGTAGTCCTTTCCAAATCTCCTTAGGGCTCAACAGACGTCTGAGGAACCACTTCTAGAAGTTCATGTTTCACCACAGGGATTTTCTTTGTCTCAGGTCTTTAATCTCTTCTCTGTAGATGATGACGTTTCATTCAGTTCCCTCTCAAACTATCATGAGGTTTTGGTTCCACAGACAGAGTTCTGTGTAAAGAAGAAATGGTTCCTGACAGCTTTTTTTTTTTTTTTTTGAGACCTTTGTTTTCTGTAGATCTTAAA
>NW_011494744.1:315784-319107 GCF_000754665.1 Bison bison bison | reverse complement strand
ATCTTAAAAAAAAATTATTTATTTTTGGCTGTGCTGGGTCTTTGTTGCTGAACGGGCTTTTCTTTAGTTGTGGCGAGCAGGGGCCACTCTCTAGTCGCAGTGCTCAGGCTTCTCGTTGTAGGGGCTTCTCTTGTGGTGGAGCACAGGCTCTAGGGCATGCGGCCTCAGTAATTGTTGCTCCCGGGCTCTAGAGAACAGGCTCAATTGCGGTGCACAGGCTTAGTTGCTCCTTTGCACGTGGGATCTTCCTGGATCAGGGATCAAACTAGTGTCTCCTGCATTGGCAGGTGGATTCTTTACCACTGAGCCACCAGGGAAGCCCTTCTGTAGGCCCTTAGCTCATCATTCTCACCCTTTACCAGGTCATCTCCTTCAAAACTTCCCACTTGTTGCCACTAAGGACCATCTTCTACAGCAGGTCAGTCTGAGATGCTCTTCTTGTTTCTGTTGACAAGACTCAGTCACTTCATTTCCTCCCTCCTTTGGATGTTGATCAGCCCATTTGATTGAGAGTATTTCAGTCTGGACAGCTTCGTGATGATCTGTCAGGTGGGCATTTTCTTTTCTTTTTCGGCTGTGTGGGTGTAGGATGAATTATTCCTGCTATTTTAAATGTCTGAATATACATGTGACTTTGGAGCATCCTGCTGTGTCAACCTGGATTCTTCCAGGTGGGCAACATCCTCTCCATCCTCTGACTCCAGGTTATCACCTACGTCCACTTCCTCCAGGGAAGTGGTCAGGGCTTTGATCCTGAGTCAGCATCCTGCAGGGACATGCCTGGACTCTACACTCAGGCCCAAGAGCTCACAGTGGTGACCCTGACCCAGTCGCCAACAGTACTTTTAATTGTGGTTTAGCCTCTTCCACTTCGTATGATGTTATTTGTTCCATCTCCCAGAGGCTGGATCTTTTGTTGTTGTTGCAGGAACAGAATCAACTGTTCTCGGTCTGAAAATTGAGGATTTCCCCCCTCTCCCTGTGTTTTACTACAATGCATATGATGTTCCTTATCGTAGAGTTAAAGGTATCCAGGTTCCAAGGTATTTCTGCATTTGCATCCTCTTCCCTCACAGAAGGAAACATCAAATATTTTGCTACAACCGCTCATGCTGAAGGGCTACTGGCAGATTCCTTGTCTCTGTAGAGAAAGTCATTCTTCAACTACCTGGAAAATTCTGCCTAAAATGAAGTGAGCTGTGAACACCTGAACTGTCATAGTGCACGCCACCATCTCCCAGTGACATCCAGGGACAGCGAGACTGTGTGTCTCACTGTCCATGGGTTCTGCCAGAAAACTGTTTAGCATTTGCTACAATTGCTACAGTTACACCCCCTTGCCAGGATGTGGTTCCTCCATACTGGCTCCTGAAGCAGAGGCCCCTACAGCTGCTCCCATGGCCTGCTGGACCATTGCACACTGTGGGGATAACTGAGCTGGTTTCTGTCCAGTGTCACTCCTGAGACAGGTAACTGGCTTGAACCATGCCTGCAGAGGGCTGATGAGCAGCATCACAGCAATAAAAAAAATGCACACGCCTTCCACCCCACCTCTGGTGTTTCCTTTCCTTGACTTAAACGGTTCCCTCTGCAGCCCCAGCAGGTCCATCCAACCCTCTGGGCTTACTGTACTCTCAGCCTGGGAAGATCCTCCTCCCATTGCCAGTGTGGGGTCACACCCTTCCTTTAACAATTGTGTTCACTTGCCCCTGTGTTCAGTGCCCAGGGCAGGGCCTGACCAGGATGAAGAGCCCAGAGCTCTGGGCATGTTTGTGAGAGAAATACATGAATAAGCATTTGAATGAATGGAGGGAGGAGAAAGCCATGCTATGCCAACTCTGGAGATTCACACATCATGTTCTGCTGACTCCTCAGGCAGTTAAAACTGGTCGACATAGAATGGAGAGTGATGTAATTAAAAATCTAGAACAAATGCTAATGACAGATGACCATATAACACAGGGGCATCTGAGGTGGCACTAGTGGTTAAGTATCCGCCTGCCAAAGCAGAAGATGCAAGGGTTTGATCAAGGGTCGGGAAGATCCTCTGGAGTGAGAAATGACACCACATTCCAGTATTCTTGCCTGGAGAATCCCATGCATGGAGGAGTCTGGTGGGCTACCGTCCATGGGGCTGCAAAGAGTCAGACATGACTAAAGACATATAACATTAATAAAAATTCACCATGTTGGACTATAAAAGATCCTCAACTTGAAAAAAGTTAAAGAGCATAATGAAGATCATTTCCTGTAATTCCACTTCAGGATAATTAAAAACAAAGTGTAAAGCAGAGAAAACAACTGCTTGGAAATTTCAGAACTCTCCTAAATAATATTTTTGAATCTTTAAAATAAACAATATTGCATACTACTTTAAAAACACTAACAACAGATACACTAACGATATGTAGAATAGAGATTATTCAGTGAAGAAAATTCAAGGGCTCCCCTGGTGGTTAAGAATTTGCCTTCCAATGCAGGGGGCGCAGGTTCCATTTGTGGTTGGGGAACTAAGATTCCACAGGCTGCCAGGAAACTAAGCCTGGGCACCACAAGTAGAGAAGCCAGCCTGCCACAAGGAGGACCCAGCACAGCCAACTAACTAAAGGGCTTCCCTGGTGGCTCAGATGGTAAAGAATCTGCCTGCAATGCAGGAGACCTGAGCACCACAAGCAGAGGAGCTCACCTGCCACAACAAAGACCCAGCATAACCAAAATAAAAGCAAAACAGAATAAACAAAAAGAGAAAATCCATGCCATTTATTACTTAACACTTAGTACAAGCATGTCACAAGGAAACAAACAATAATGTAGCTTAAAAAAGTTAGAAACTGAAAAGGAAATACAAAGAAAACACAGCAGTAAAGAAGTTTTAGCATAATGGGTTTTAGCTCTGAAAATCAGAACACTTGATACAAAAATATAAGAGCTGCTTGCTGCTGCTGCTGCTGCTGCTAAGTCGCTTCAGTCATGTCCGACTCTGTGTGACCTCATAGACGCAGCCCACCAGGCTCCCCCATCCCTGGGATTCTCCAGGCAAGAACACTGGAGTGGGTTGCCATTTCCTTCTCCAATGCATGAAAGTGAAAAGTGAAATGGAAGTCGCTCAGTAGTGTCCGACTCTTAGCGACTCCATGGACTGCAGCCTACCAGGCTCCTCCGTCCATGGGATTTTCCAGGCAAGAGTACTGGAGTGGGGTGCCACAGAGTGACTATTTTCCTTTTCTCTGAGGATGCCCAATGAACTCCATGGACTCTTGTCGAAGCTTCCCTCAAAAACAGCTTAAAATCCTATTGGAAAGTACAGGCTCCTATACTAGTGG
>NW_011494744.1:313164-315684 GCF_000754665.1 Bison bison bison | reverse complement strand
CCAGCATAACCAAAATAAAAGCAAAACAGAATAAACAAAAAGAGAAAATCCATGCCATTTATTACTTAAAACTTAGTACAAGCATGTCGCAAGGAAACAAACAATAATGTAGCTTAAAAAAGTTAGAAACTGAAAAGGAAATACAAAGAAAACACAGCAGTAAAGAAGTTTTAGCATAATGGGTTTTAGCTCTGAAAATCAGAACACTTGATACAAAAATATAACAGCTGCTTACAGAGTGACTATTTTCCTTTTCTCTGAGGATGTCCAATGAACTCCATGGGCTCTTGTCGAAACTTCCCTCAAAAACAGCTTAAAATCCTATTGGAAAGTACAGGCTCCTATACTAGTGGACATAACAAAAGAAACAGACTCACAGATAGAACAGACGAGTGGTTACCAGTGAGGAGAGGGAAGGGAGGGAGCGGTAATACGAGGGTGTGGGGTTAAGAGGCACAAACTACGATGTGTCAAATAAGCTACAAGGACATGTTGTACAACCCAGGGGATATAGCCAATTTTTATAACTATAAATGAAGTATAGCCTTGAAAAGCTGCACATGACTATATAGTACATCAACTATACTTCAATAAAAAAACAAATATGATGATCTTATGAATGTCTTTGTACAACCATTACTGTTAGTGATGTAGTAATGGACAGGATTCCAGTCACATGTAGCTTCACGACCACTAAATGTTATTTGAGATGGTTCTGGGCTATGAGCTGTTCAATGAAGTCTTTGTCTTCCATCTTCCACTGAATCCACACCTTTTGTTCTATCTAAAGTCTCCCTTTCCTGCGGTGTGTACTTCATTCCATCATGTCTGACAATGACAGAATGAAGAAAGCAACCAAAGCCCCTGTACCTGGAGGTGACTGAGAGGTGGGGGAGGTCAAGTTTTCTCAAGGCTTGACCCCTCAGTTTTCTGAGACTGCCTTTCCTTAGTACCTGAGCAAGTTTCACCTTGGTAGTGATGGAGAGGGACAAATTCCTATCTTTTATGTCTTCTCTTGAGACACCATGATCCTTTGATCTTTGCATCAAATGAGGAGCATCTATTTAGTGTAAGCTTGTTATTCTGTGAACACCCACTGGGGTATGCATTCGGAGAAACTAATGTTTATGGGCTTTGGTGTTTCATTTTCCTAAAATTGTTCTTGAGGCAGCTGTGGTATAAACCACGGTGTACCACAATGGGCATTAGAGGACTATTAGTTCAAATACCAGTTCAGTTCAGTTCAGTCGCTCAGTCGTCTCCGATTCTTTGCTACCCCATGAACCGCAGCACGCCAGGCCTCCCTGTCCATCACCAACACCCGGAGTCCACCTAAACCCATGTCCATTGAGTCGGTGATGCCATCCAACCATCTCATCCTCTGTCGTCCTCTTCTCCTCCTGCCCTCAATCTCTCCCAACATCAGGGTCTTTTCCAATGAGTCAACGCTTTGCATGAGGTGGCCAAAGTATTGGAGTTTCAGCTTCAACATCAGTCCTTCCAATGAACACCCAGGACTGATTTCCTTTAGGATGGACTGGTTGAATCTCCTTGCAGTACAAGGAACTCTCAAGAGTCTTCTCCAACACCACAGTTCAAAAGCACCCATTCTTGGGCACTCAGCTTTCTTTATAGTCCAACTCTCACATCCATACATGACTATTGGAAAAACCATAGCCTTGACTAGACGGACCTTTGTTGGCAAAATGAGGTCTCTGCTTTTTAATATGCTGTCTAGGTTGGTCATAGCTTTTCTTCCAAGGAGTAACTGTCTTTTAATTTCATGGCCTCAGTCACCATCTGCAGTGATTTTGGAGCCCAAGAAAATAAAGATTAAAAGATTAAAACTGGTTCAAATAACAGCTTTGTCATTTATTAGCTGTGGGACACTGGACACATCTCGTGTTCTCTATGAATAATTTCCCTTTCCCCATTTGAAAAAGAAAAATTAAAAATTTTTTCTTCTAGTGATATTTTTGAGGGGAGGGGGAGGATAATTTAATGGTTGCTGCTGCTGCTGCTGCTGCTAAGTCACTTCAGTCGTGTCTGACTCTGTGTGACCCCATAGACGGTAGCCCACCAGGCTCCACCGTCCCTGGGATTCTCCAGGCAAGAGTACTGGAGTGGGTTGCCATTGCCTTCTCCAATTTAATGGTAAAATATGTAAATTTTCTTTTAGCTAAGAACTTGATACATGTTTAGACCTTCAAGATGTATGAGTTATATTACCTGGTTTATGTTTAAGAAGCTATAATGTTAGTATGGTACAGTAAAATATTTCAAAAGGCTTTCATTTTCAAGGACAAATATATTAGTATCTGATAAAGCATTAAAGGATAAGCATTTTGTAATATACTGGTTACTAGTCAGAGAATCCAGAATGTTGAGCAACTTTTTGATTAAATCATTTATTAGTTCACTAGTCATCAACCTCCTGGAGTGTTTAAAGAAAACTCACCAGGTTGTTCCACCCCTGACTTGTTAAACTGGAATGCTCAGATGGGTCATTAAAAAAAAAAA
>NW_011494744.1:305697-313064 GCF_000754665.1 Bison bison bison | reverse complement strand
ATTTCAAAAGGCTTTCATTTTCAAGGACAAATATATTAGTATCTGATAAAGCATTAAAGGATAAGCATTTTGTAATATACAACATTTGCCCTCAAAGTCCTAAATTCTCAACTGGTTACTAATCAGAGAATCCAGAATGTTGAGCAACTTTTTGATTAAATCATTTATTAGTTCACTAGTCATCAACCTCCTGGAGAAAACTCACCAGGTTGTTCCACCCCCGACTTGTTAAACTGGAATGCTCAGATGGGTCATTAAAAAAAAAAACGGCAAGAACAAAACAAACAGCACCATATTTTAACCTTTATCGCAGGGCTAAAGTCCCTTCAAAAGAGAGATTAAAGTAGACCTAGCTGACTGTTCACTTTCTGAGTTAGAGGCACAGGTTGAATTAGCAGGGACTGTTATAAAAGCTTTAGGTTTCAGGCTCACAGTCTTCTGAGTAAGAAGAGAAGGCACCAATGGATCTGGCTGTGGTCCTGGTGCTCTGTCTCTCCTGTCTGCTTCTCCTCTCACTCTGGAAACAGAGCTCTGGGAAAGGGAAGCTACCGCCGGGCCCCACTCCTCTCCCGATTCTTGGAAATATCCTACAGTTAGATGTTAAGAACATTGGCAAATCCTTAAGCAATGTAAGTAGGTTTTATGTTCCTCCAGTGGTTTGCAAAGGGTAAGTAAGTGAACATCTGCTTTAAAAAATATATATTAAAATACATTACAATATCTTAAAATTACTAAAATATGTCATTTTAAAGCAAATACTCCAGTGGAATATTACTTTTTGTCTGTCACTGTCAAGAAGAGTGGAAAGCATTTCTTGAGTAGAGAAACATTTAGGTCTCTGTATAACTGAATCAAAATGATAACTTGGCAAAAGATTGGAGTATTGCTTCTCTTCTTTGTTTCACCACATTTGCTATGATATTTGGCTGAAGATAAATGATAAGGGAAGTGTTTTGTGATTAGCGATGTCATCAAGAAGTCATCAATTATATAAACTGCACGTTTTGTTCAGAATATCCATGAAAATTTAACTTCTGTGAAGAAGTGAACTATGCCTGATGTTAAGGAAATAGCTTGGGATCAGGACAAATATGAGTGAATGAAAGGAAAAAGTCATTATTCAGAGCCAGCTGGGGTGGTAACAAAATCCTTTTGGATTCTGCACAAAGCTGCTTTCTTCAAGACATGATGCTAGATGAAAGTAATTGTTCTTTCATGAGCTGCTGCGTGTCCTGGCACTGACTCTGTGATGCTTGCTTGCTTCCTGTCAGTAATAGCAGCGGATCTTAAATTGGGCTGGGCATTTGAATCACTGAGGGTGGTTTTTAAAAATGTAGATTTCTAGTATTTATTACAGCTGAGTCAGAATTCCCATGGGATGAGCTTTACAAGTGATCTAGAAGCAGTCAGTTGTATATTGGTTCTGAGGTAGGCACAGGGGTTACCAATAAATGTCTTAGGCACTACAGGGCAACTAAACCATGTTGAAATTTGGGTCTTCTCTTTAGTAAAAATTTCTCCAAAGAAAACATACAAATGGCCATAGACCCATGAAAAGATGCTCAACATCACTATTAGGGAAATGCAAATCAAAACTACAGTGAGATATCACCTCACACTGGTCCAAATGGCCTAAATAATGAAAAGTCTACAAATAACAAATGTTGGAGAGGATGTACAGAAAAGAAAACATTCCTACACTGTTGGTAGGAATGGAAACTAGTGCAGCCACTATGGAAAACAGTATGGAGGGTTCTCAGGAAACTAAAAATAGAATCACCACATGATCCAGCAAATCACTCCTGGACAAAACACCCAGAAAAACTATAGTTCAAAGAGATCCAGAGATCAAATTGCCAACATCCGCTGGATCATGGAAAAAGCAAGAGAGTTCCAGAAAAACATCTATTTCTGCTTTATTGACTATGCCAAAGCCTTTGACTGTGTGGATCACAGTAAACTGTGGGAAATTCTGAAAGAGATGGGAATACCAGACCACCTGACCTGCCTCTTGAGAAATTTCTATGCAGGTCAGGAAGCAACAGTTAGAACTGGACATGGAACAACAGACTGGTTCCAAATAAGAAAAGGAGTAGGTCAAGGCTGTATATTGTCACCCTGCTTATTTAACTTCTATGGAGAGTACATCATGAGAAATGCTGGACTGGAAGAAATACAAGCTGGAATCAAGATTGCCAGAGAAATATCAATAACCTCAGATATGCAGATGACACCACCCTTATGGCAGAAAGTGAAGAGGAACTCAAAAGCCTCTTGATAAAGGTGAAAGTGGAGAGTGAAAAAGTTGGCTTAAAGCTCAACATTCAGAAAACAAAGATCATGGCATCCGGTCCCATCACTTCATGGGAAATAGATGGGGAAACAACGGAAACAGTGTCAGACTTTATTTTTCTGGGCTCCCAAATCACTGCAGATGGTGACTGCAGCCATGAAATTAAAAGACGCTTATGACCAACCTAGATAGCATATTCAAAAGCAGAGACATCACTTTGCCAACAAAGGTCCATCTAGTCAAGGCTATGGTTTTTCCAGTGGTCATGTATGGATGTGAGAGTTGGACTGTGAAGAAAGCTGAGCGCCGAAGAATTGATGCTTTTCAACTGTGGTGTTGGAGAAGACTCTTGAGAGTCCTTTGGACTGCAAGGAGATCCAACCAGTCCATTCTAAAGGAGATCAGCCCTGGGATTTCTTTGGAAGGACTAATGCTAAAGCTGAAACTGCAGTACGTTGGCCACCTCATGTGAAGAGTTGACTCATTGGAAAAGGCTCTGATGCTGGGAGGGATTGGGGGCAGGAGAAGAAGGGGATGACAGAGGATGAGATGGCTGGATGGCATCACTAACTCAATGGATGTGAGTCTGAGTGAACTCTGGGAGTTGGTGATGGAGAGGGAGGCCTGGCGTGCTGCGATTCATGGGGTTACAAAGAGATGGACACGACTGAGCGACTGAACTGAACTGAACTGAACTATTGCATCTCCATTTCTGCATATGAAGTGACTTGTTCCAAGTAATTCCCAGGTAGTAAAACACCTAGAATTTGAACTCTAAAGCCATGCTTTGGTGACTGTAAGATTTTCTAGAACAAATCTGATTGTAAACCATTTTGTGTTTACGCTTCACTAGATCCTCAGGGGAAAAAGGGGTGCTTACCTTGATTTTTCAGATTTTAGAAACATTTCCGGAGGATCAACTTGTCTAGTGAATGTAGAGCTTAATTTAACTGAAGTCTTGATTCCAAACCCTTTAAATCTGACCTAAAATTTTTTATCGCTTTTTATCTTTCAATATACGCATATAATTGTCCTGTATTCTATCTTGTTGGCTCCTTTTCAGTTCATCTCAAATTGCAATCTGCCTGGGGACAGAATTTGAAACTTAAAACTAAATGTTTATAAATTTATAAAGCATTGCTACCTTTTTTACTAAGCAAAAAAAAAAAAAAAAAGTTAGGAGTACATTTAATTCTATGGAACCCAGGAAAGGGACTTGAAAACTGAATAAGAAACTTTCTGGAAAGTCAAGTACTGACTTTTGTTCTCTTCTTTGAAAAGAAACTATTAATATTTCTACCATAATTTCTAATGCCAACTATGGCTTCCTTTAACATTTCTCCTGTTTTAAGGAGAACTATATTAGCTTCCTAAACAACAAAAAAATCCAGTGAGATATACACCTGATATAAAAGTACCCATAGTTTCTTATACTGTCTCTTTTTCATTGTTCTTGTCTTCAAAAACAGAAAGAAGGACAGGATAGGAAAAATAGCATTTAGGCTTTAATGTAAAGTAATTATTAAAAGAGATTAGCCCTGGAAATCATACTTCTCTGTGGTAGCCCTTAACGTTTAAGGATCAGGAAATAAAATATCCCACTATTACACAAACAGAACCAACTTATATAAATAATGAAATTACTCACCTGTGAGCCCTAGAGTATACTCCCTTCTCTGTGGTTTGATTTACATAAGGGAAGAATGTAAGTTCGTCTGTCTTGAGAATGAATGAAGGATATGTTTGTTTGAACCACTGAAGGGAGTTTTCTTAATGGCTGAAGCCATTTTATAATGTAGAAATCCCTTTTTCCTATTTTGAGTAAGAAAGGCCATTCTTAATATGGTGTCCAACAACTAAAACAATCTGAGGATTTGTTACTTGTCTGTGATGTAAACTGACTCCCCCTTCCCTTGCCATCCGCTGCCCTCGGGGACTCTTTGGTAGGCGTTTGCTTTACAGCATGCAGGGGCTTGCCCAGTGACTCAGTGGTAAAGAATCCACCTGCAATCAAGGACATGCAGGAGATGCCAGTTCGATCCCTGCGTGGGGAAGATCTCCTGGAGGAGGGCATGGCAATCCACTCTAGTATTCTTGCTGGGATGATCCCCTGGACAGAGGAGCCTGGTGGGCTGCAGGCCATAGGGTTGCAAAGAGTCAGACACGACTGAGGTAACCAAGTACACAGCATGTATCTAGGACGCTTGTTCCTAGAACTGGCTGCCCACTGCCACTAGGAAGTCTACCAGGTGATGCTTCTGGTGTCAGGCCGAGTTGTCCGCCACCTCAGAGCTGCTGGTGGTCTATTAGTGAGGAGCTGCTGGTGATCAACCGCCCGGGCTGGGATTCCAGACTCAGGACGAGCACATTGCTTTGCACTTGATCCAATTCCAGCACCTCGTGCTCAGTGGTACCACCGCTCAGGTGTCCCAGGCTCCCACTGGCACCTCCCCCCAGTGCAATCGCTTTGTGGCCCAATTGGTGATGGGCACCGCCATCTTCATGGTGTCCTGTTACAAGTTGCTGCTGCTGTTGCTGCTAAGTCGCTTCAGTCGTGTCCGACTCTGTGCGACCCCACAGACTGCAGCCCACCAGGCTCCCCGGTCCCTGGGATTCTCCAGGCAAGAACACTGGAGTGGGTTGCCATTTCCTTCTCCAATGCATGAAAGTGAAAAGTGAAAGTGAAGTTGCTTGGTTGTGTCTGACTCTTAGCGACCCCACGGACTGCAGCCTACCAGGCTCCTCCGTCCATGGCAGGAGGAGCATTTTCATTTTCTCCATCCATTTGCTAGCCAAGAGTACTGGAGTGGGGTGCCATTGCCTTCTCCACTGTTACAAGTTACTGAATGTAATTCCCTGTGCTGTATGGTAAGCCTTGTTGCTTTTCTGTCTCATGTATAGTAGTTTGTATCTGTTAATCTCTTACCCCTAATTTGTCCCTCATCCACTTTGGTTACCCACAAATTTGTTTTCTGTGTCTGTGAGTCTATTTACAATTTGTATATAGATTCATTTGTATTTTTTAAAGATTCTCTATATAAGCGATATCATGTAGTATCTTTCTTTTTCTGACTTAGTTCAGTTCAGTTCAGTCGCTCAGTCGTGTCCGACTCTTTGCGACCCCATGTATTGCAGCATGCCAGGCCTCCCTGTCCATCACCAACTTCCAGAGTTCACTCAGATTCACGTCCATCGAGTCAGTGATGCCATCCAGCCATCTCATCCTCTGTCCCTCTTCTCCTCCTGCCCCCAATCCCTCCCAGCATCAGAGTCTTTTCCAATGAGTCAACTCTTCACATGAGGTGGCCAAAGTACTGGAGTTTCAGCTTTAGCAGCATTCCTTCCAAAGAAATCCCAGGGCTGATCTCCTTCAGAATGGACTGGTTGGATTTCCTTGCAGTCCAAGGGACTCTCAAGAGTCTTCTCCAACACCACAGTTCAAAAGCATCAATTCTTCGGTGCTCAGCCTTCTTCACAGTCCAACTCTCACATCCACACATGACCACTGGAAAAATCATAGCCTTGACTAGACAGACCTTTGTTGGCAAAGTAATGTCTCTGCTTTTCAATATGCTGTCTAGGTTGGTCATAACTTTTCTTCCAAGGAGTAAGCATCTTTAATTTCATGGCTGCAGTCACCATCTGCAGTGATTTTGGAGCCCCCCCAAAATAAAGTCTGACACTGTTTCTACTGTTTCCCCATCTATTTCTGACTTAGTTCACTAAGCTTATTCTCTAGGCCCATCTGTGTTGCTGCAACATTTTATTGTTTTTTTTTTTTTTTTATGGCTTAGCAATATTCCATTGTATGTATATACCACATATACTTAAGCCATTTATCTGTTAAGCGCACTTGGGTTGCTTCTATGTCTTGGCTATTGTAAGTAGTGCTGCTGTGAACTTTGGGATGCGTTATCTTTTTGAATTAGAGTCCCATTTTTTTTTTCTTGGTATATACCCAAGAGTGAAATTGCTGGATTATATGGTAGTTTTATTTTTAGTTTTTAAAGGAATTTCCACACTGTTCTCCTTAGTGGCTGCACCAATGTACACTCCCACCAACAGTGTAAGAGGCTTCCCTTTCCTCCACACCCTCTTCAGCATTTAGCACTTGTAGACATTTCGATGATAACCACAATGGTACCTCATTGTGGTTTCAATTTTCACTTCTCTAATTGTTAGTGATTTTTTTTTTTGATTGTTAGTGATTTAAAGAATCTTTTCATTGCATGTTGGCCATCTGTAGGTGCTTCTTCAGAGAAAGGTCTATTTAGGTCTTCTGCTTTATTATGCTGAGATATGTTCCCTCTATACCCACTTTAGTGAGACTGCTTTTTTTTCCCTCATGAATGGATGTTGAATTATCATACTTATAAATCCCAAAGAAAGGCAATGCCAAAGAATGCTCAAACTACTGCACAGCTGCACTCATCTCACTCGCTAGTAAAGTAATGCTCAAAATTCTCCAAGCCAGGCTTCAAGCTGTACGTGAACTGTGAACTTCCAGATGTTCAAGATGGATTTAGAAAAGGCAGAGGAACCAGAGATCAAATTGCCAACATCCATTGGATCACTGAAAAAGCAAGAGAGTTCCAGAAAAACATCTACTTCTGCTTTATTGACTATGCCAAAGCCTTTGACTGTGTGGATCACAATAAACTGTGGAAAATTCTGAATGAGATGGGAATACCAGACCACCTGACCTGCCTCTTGAGAAGTCTATACTCAGACCAAGAAGCAACAATTAGAACTGGACATGGAACAACAGACTGGTTCCAAATGGAACCAGAGTAAAAGAGTACCTCAAAGCTGTATATCGTCACCCTGCTTATTTAACTTATATGCAGAATACGTCATGAGAAACACTGGACTGGATGAAGCACAAGCTGGAATCAAGATTGCTGGGAGAAATACCGATAACCTCAGATATGCAGATGACACCACCCTTATTGCAAAAAGCGAAGAAGAACTAAAAAGCCTCTTGATGAAAGTGAAAGAGGAGAGTGAAAAAGTTGGCTTAAAACTCAACATTCAGAAAACTAAGATCATGGCAACTGGTCCCATCACTTCATGG